>NC_056726.1:433047579-433347579 GCF_019279795.1 Protopterus annectens
TATTTTTCCTGCATATTTGTGCACATACTTCATTCTTCATTTTTCACCCTTTAACTACAATTTGCATTTTTTACACATTCTATTCTGTACAATTAAGATTTATAACACAAAAGATTTTTACAATTTATGACTAGTGGTTTGTTGTTTACAACTAGTCAAAAGTTTTATTTATGTTTTAAATTATTTAGTATAAATACATAAGCTATATTTATTTTATTAGCTTTTTTAGGGACAGGTATAATGTATTATGTATGTATTATTAATTATATGGAATGTATGATGTTGGATTGTGGCGCCAAAATTGCTATAAATATGTAGATGTAATCTGAGTTTATTGGTTCTGAAGAAGTCTGCCTTGTGTAGATGAAAGCGCTAAACCTGTGTTTTGTGTAATTAAATCAGAGTTTTTTCATTGACTGGTGCCTGACTGGAGTGTGAATTACTGGTACATCAGTGTGTTTTCTGCAGAGTTCCTGGCGGTTGTCTGTTCGAGCTACAGGGGTTCGGTCGGCTTTTTGTGTTACTTTTCAGTAAAGAAAGACTTGTAAGGAGTTCAAGAGATGTAATGAAGTAAGTTATAAAATTATGTAAGAAGGGATATTTTAGAATTGTATAGGTTGTAAAGAGTTCAAGAAATATAATGAAGTTATAAAGTTATTTAGGAGGGGAAAGGAGACACTAGTAGTGTACAGGAAGCTAGTGGTAAGAGCATATGACTGAGAGAAAATGGTATAGGATTAATTCTCTTCAGGATGCCTGTTCCAAACTGGTGTATCTAGAAGGGTCATACATTAGGTATACAGGGGATGCATGAGAGGGCTAGAGAAGTGGGTGGGGGCAGTTAGAAAAAGAGAAGTATGAGAAGTGTTTTAAAGGGGGTGAAAATGAGTGCACTGATTCAAGTGCTGGAGGGAAAGTTGTTAGGGGTGTAATTATTCACGTAGAGAAGGACAAAAACTGAGTGATAAGCAACAAGAAGTTAGTGCTTTCACTAGCGGTCAACCTGGTGATGGACGCTGGCATGATCAGGATTAGGTAAGGTATTGTTTGAGCTGGATTTTATAGTTTGGGAGGTTGTTAGTCATGTTTACTATTGAAGAGACTTGTGTCCCAAAGTCTGAAGATGTAATAGGAGTACAGTGAGTCCCCCGATTAATTGTTTTAGTAGTGCTTAGCAGAAATGTATCCATTAAAAGGAAAAGAATTTTAAGAAATGGGTAGTGGACATGATTTGAGAGTTATTAGGGAAGACAAACATTACTTCAGAAAAGACAGATAGTGTGTGAGGAAAATGAAAATGGAATTGAAAAATAACTCTATGGCACAAAAACTTTAAGGTCAATTACTTAAATAACAAAATGCAGAAAGAGTTGCAGTCAACTTTAGAGTTTATGGCAAGAAAAAAATAATCAGGAATCCTACAGAGATATTAAGAAGTATGGGGAAATAGGGAAACCAATTGGAAATATTTATGGAAGACTAAGCTATGTCAGAGATAAGAGGAAGATGAAATTCAACAATTAACAGCTAAGACAGGAAAATAAGAAATACAAACAGTGATGTATAAGCAATCAACACAAAGGTCCCCAGGAAAAGACAGTATTCATTTGGAAATTTGAAAGGTAGGACAGAAGACAGTGAAAAAGATCTGAAAGACTTTGTTTAATAACACTGTAAAAGGGTGTGACGCCCGCGCCCTGGCCAAGCAATCAAGGAGATTAATCTTCACCACTAACACCAGAGTCTCATATAAGAGGAAATGATAACAAATACACACAGTAAAGTACAATTTCCCTTAACTGCACACAGAGATCACAGTCAGTCTGGGGCTGGTTGCTCCCTTGCTCTCCAGGTCCCCAATAAGACTCCCCACTGGTACAGCTACAGGGTCCAGATCTCAGCCTAGCTGGCAAGCTAACATCCAGTACCCTCCCTGTCCAACCAGTGCTTTGTGCCCCTGCCCAAGTAGCTGACACACTTTGAGATAAGTATTTATACATCTTCACAGACACTCCTGGGAAAGGCTGACACAGATTCTCCAGCTGTGCCCCTTTACCCAGACTATACGGTAGCAATCACTGCTACCACCAGCTAATAATTATCAGCTACCCAAAGGCCCTTAAAAGGGTATCCAATTATTACTGTGCAATATTATTATCCAATAGTAGTGCATCATAAGCAATCTTAAGGCTTTGGAAGGGCTTATTACAGAATCCCTTATAAGCATGCAATGTACTCCAGAGCTTCATTATCTCTACATAAACCAGCCATAGATGAAAAGGATTTAAAATATTTAATAATAAATAATTAAAACACAAGACAATACTGCTACATTACAATGCTACAAGAGTTCAGAGATCACACAAAAACTTAAAACAATACAGTAGGAAAGTTTTGATATAGCAGACAAGCACTTAGTCTAACTTTCTTCTAATTTCCTAGCTATTACTACAAGAAAACATACTTCTGAAATAACTTACTTAAGACAACAGGCAGAGTGCTGATGAGATGGATATCAAGACAAAAATGCTTAACAATCTCTGGGTCTCACTGTTTAAATTGAAACTCCAGTTCTGATAAACATTACATCATCTTTTTCACCCTTCCTGGAGTTCCCAGGCTACACATTAAATACATTTACATTATTTTACACTTAGAGCAATAAAGCACATTCCACATGTAAATTCTGGTCATTAATTTTAGCCTTAAAACAATAGGCAGGATGCTTACTCCAGACTCACCGACTCCAAATTCTAACCTCAAAGGACATACACAACATAATTTTAATTTCAAAGAACATTTGAAATGCTTGGCTTAGTTTTCCTTACAGCAGATGGCAATGTTGCTACAATCTTGAAGTTGACATTTTACAGTGTTTTCTTTCATTTAAGAAACAAGCCTGTATTTTATATTTACAAATGCCAGAATTATGTAGCAAATTCTATTTGACTAGGCTGGCAGCCTTCACCCATCTTCCCCAATCTTCACATCTCTCCCCCCTGAAAACTCAAGCTAATTTTTCAAGTGACCCTTGATAAACGCCACTAGGTCTATCTGTGTGTACCTCACCCCATTCCCTGTCTTGAGAGCCCAATTGCATTGACATTGCTACTCCCACTGCGGTGTCGCACTGACATATATGCTTGCAACCCCAGGCTCCATCTTAGCAACTTGGCATTTTGCTGACTGGCTCTGTTTAACCATATTAGGGGGTTGTGATCTGTCATTACTGTGAATTTTCTTCCATACAGATAAGGCTGAAGTTTCTGCAGGGCCACACTATGGCTAGACATTCATTTTCTACAGCTGCATAGCATTCCTCCCTGGGTTGG
The DNA here is from genome assembly GCF_019279795.1 of Protopterus annectens. Classification (NCBI taxonomy): domain Eukaryota; kingdom Metazoa; phylum Chordata; order Ceratodontiformes; family Protopteridae; genus Protopterus; species Protopterus annectens. The sequence goes on from NC_056726.1 coordinate 433,050,912, forward strand.
AGCCTATGACCGAGATAAATCACTGGGTGCTCTTCTCCCTCTGAAGAAATCTGGCTAAGTACAGCCCCCACCCCATGGTTTCAAGCATCCACCTGCACAACAAATTCTTTGCTGTAATCTGGACTGGCTAATACAGGGGGTCCTCCCAAAGCTTCTTTAAGCTTTTGGAATGCCTGCTCACATGCTAGGGTCCACACTACCTCACTACTCACCTGCTTTTTGGTAACAGGTGCAGGGCCATGCCTAAATGGCTTCCACTTTGGCAGGTTCTGGCCTTATTTTACCACTCCCCATTCTATGTCGTAGGTAGGAGACCTCTGCCATACCCATCTGACATTTGCTCAGCTTAATGGTCAACCCTGCCCTCTGTAGTTTGCCCGGAACCTCCCTGATATGCTGAAGGTGCTCTGGCTAGGAATCGCTGTAGATGGCAATATCATCTAGGTAAGCAAGGGCAAACCCTCCTGCTCCTGCTAGGATATTACCTACCAGCCTCTGGAAAGTCGCTGGGGCATTCTTCATCCCAAAGGGCATCTTTGTGAACTCATACAAGCCAAAAGAAGTCACAAAGGCTGACTTCTCTCTAGCACTGTGAGTCAAGGGCACCTGCCAGTAACCTTTGGTAAGATCAATGGTTGTAAGATACTTAGCCCCACCTTGCAGCTCTAGGGCCTCATCTGTCCTAGGCATGGGTAAGCATTGGTCTCGTGTGACTATTTAATTTCCTGTAGTCCACACAGAACCTGGTGCTGACATCCTTCTTTGGCACCAGCACCACTAGGGAGGCCCAGGGAATTTTGGACTCTTGAATCACCCCTAGTTCCAACATCTCCTGTACTTCTTCCCTCAGAGTCTGACTCTCTCAGGCACCCTATAAGGGGCTTGAATAATAGACCTTTGGGGTCCTGTATCCACCTGGTGCTGCACCATGGTTTCCCAGTGAACATTTCCCCAAATTCCTGCGACACTGCTCAGACTTCTCGAACCTCGGTAGGAAATAGCTGCTAGGATTGCTACCCCTTTCACCGAGGTGTCAGCCCGAGCCTCACTGAGGAGATCAGTCCCCAGATTTCACTCAGACTCCTCCTGCAATCCACTGCAAATGCTCAGCACAAGGGCCTCCTTTATCATGGTAAGGTTTCATCATGTTAACATGGTATAATTTGTGCCCCTGCTATCTTGCCTAGCAGTTCCACCATGTAGTTAACATCACTTATCTTTCTTTCCACCTTGTAGGGTCCCTCACAAGCTGCTTGCAGCTTGTCTCATTTGACAGGAATAAGAACCATTACCGAGTATACTCTCTAGCTCGAGCATTCCTGTCATACCACACCTTCTTCTGTTGTTGGGCTTCTGCCAGGTTCTCCTGCGTCAAGCCCATGAGTTCCCTGAGCCTTGTCCTGAGGTTTAGGACGTATGCCACAACAGACTCCTTATGAGACTTGCACTCACCTTCCTACTAACCTCGAATTAAATCTAGAGGTCCCCTCACCCAATGCCCATACAGCAACTCAAAGGGTGAAAAACCTATGGATTCCTGGGGAAGCTGTCTATAAGCAAACAGATGGGGCAAATATTTGCCCCACTCGCTCTTAAACTGATCTGCAAATGCCTGTTGCATGGACTTGATTGTAGAGTTTAACCTCTCAACAAGACCATTAGTCTGGGGATGGTCGGGGGTGGTCTTCATGTGCTTCACCCCACAGGACGTCCACAGACAAGCCAGCAGGTCTGACATGAAATCGGCACCTCTGTCAGATAGTATTTCTTTTGGGAAACCCACCCTGCTGAAAATCTCTAACAAAGTATTTGCCACCTTCTCTGCTTCAATGGAGGACAAAGCCACTGCCTCAGGGTGTCGTGTAGCATAATCCACTACCACTAGGATATACTTTTTCCCTGTGGAACTTGGGGTATTCAGAGGACCCACAATATCCATAGCAACCCTCTGAAATGGCTCCTCAATCACAAGCAAAGGCATCAAAGGAGCTCTCACCTTGTCTCCTGCCTTGCCTACCTTTTGGCACTGCTCACAGATCCTGCAGTACCCTGTTACATCTCTGGAAATTCCAGGCCAATAGAAGTTTTGCATAATATGCCTCTTTGTACGTTTTATGCCCATATGACCTGCAAATGGAATATCATGGGCTATGGCTAGAAGTGCCAGACGGTATGCTCTAGGCACTACCAACTGCTGTACTCTCTCACCTTCTAGTCCTCCCTCAGGGGTCTACTCCCTGTACAGTAACCCTCTGTCGTAGTATACAGATTCCTCCTTTCCTTGAAAATCAGGTGCCTCCCTAGCTACCTGCCTCAGACCTAGCAATGTAGAGTTTGAGAGCTGAACCTGTCTCAACTTTCTCCTTGTAACCCTTTCCAGCTCCCCTTCCACAGGAAGTCTGGCATCTTCTGACACTGGTACCTCACTGTCAAGCCTGGGTACTACTACTCACCTCTACCTTTGCAGTTACCCTGTCCAAGGGAACATCAGTACCCACAAGAAGCTGTGGCTCACCTCCAGTCTCACTGCTACAGCATAGCTCACTCCCTGAAGTAACAACCTCACCAGTCCTGGCTGCAAGCATGCAGTCTGTCTGGGTCTCCCATAGGCTACCAGACCCACATGCTTGTCTCCTAGCCTCACTGAGTGTAGCTACATAAGTACATGGTACTGCCTCATCCAAATCCTGCCCTCTCAGGACATCTGCAGGATGGCAGTTTAGTACCCCTGTTGTCTCAAGACAACCTACTACTGGCATTTTGTCTTTCCCAATTACTGGCTCCCTCACCTTGCCTCCGTGGACACCTGTATGCCACATGGCCTCACTGGCTGCATTCAAAACATTTAACCCTAGCTCCTGGATGTGTACCTGGACTAGTGGCTTCCCCTGTTACTGGCAGATTCTGTTGTGGCAGTCTGGGCTGCCCACCATGGGTTCCTTTAGACCGATGAGCAGTACTAGGATAGGTCTCCCTTCTTTCCCAACTCATCTGAAGGAGCACATTGTCTATCAGCTAACCAGATCCTCATGTCCTCAGGCAAAGTGCTAAGTGCTTGTTCCCTCACCAAAAGGTCTGCCAGCCCTTCAAAAGTGGTGATCTGACATCCACTCACCCAGCTAAGAAAATAAGTGCTCAGTTCAGCGACATATTCACACACACTTTCATCTGCCTTGCATCTATGCTCACGAAAATTTTTCCTATACATTTCAGGTGTTAGCTTAAAACATTCTAAAAGACATTTTTACAGCAGTATAATCAAAACAGACAGAGTCAGGCATTTTTGATAAAAAAGTTACAGCTTTCCCATGGAGTAAGGGGGTCAGGAACCATATCCAGAGCCTTTGGTCAACACTATACTGTTTGCATACCCTCTCAAACATATGAATGAAACTATTAAAACTATCCACCTCTTTAAATTGCAGAAGAAATTTACTGACCTGTTGTGCTTCTGGGGTCCAGTTACTACCTTCCCCATTACCTCCATGACTCTGTCCGCACTTCCCGATCATGCCTCCTCTGAAGTTCCTTTTCTTCGGCTTCCATCTCCAAATGCCTGGCCTTCAACTCAGGTCTCTTTAGCTCCAGCTGGATTTTTAAGTCCACTGCAGAAAAGTTGAGCTGTCCATTTTCCGAGGATACTGTATCTCCACTGCCAGTCTGATTGTCCTTCGCAGAAATGTTGAGCTGTCAATTCTCTGAGGATATTGTATCTCCACTGCCAGTCTGACTGTCCTCCTGGATGCTGTTTTCTGATGCAGCTGTAACCAAGGCTACAATCAGGTCTGCCCTTGTCAGGTTTCCATGCACCAGTCCCCTAGTCTGGCACATCTCCACCAGCTGGCTCCTTGTCGGCTTTCCATACTCCTCTGCTAACATGCTGCCTGCTCACCTTGACTAACTAAGCTAACAAAAAAAAAATAAAACAATTGTGATCTGAACTCTGAGTATTCACTGCGTACACCTTCAGAGATCACTGTACACAAGCTACAGGATTCACTCTACACATGCCACTACAAGCCAGTTAGTATTTGCCAACTAATTAATATGTGATGTGGATATCCACTGCCACAACATATGTGAAGTAGATCCCACCACTGCAAACCACATGTGACGCCCACGCCCTGGCCCAGCAATCAAGGAGCCTCAATCCTCACCACTAACACCAGAGAGGGCATCTCATATAAGAGGAAAGGATAACAAATACGGTAAAGTACAATTTCCCTTAAGTGCACATAGAGAGCACAGTCAGTCTGGGGCTGGTTGCTCCCTTGCTCTCCAGGTCCCCAATAAGACTCCCCACTGGCACAACTATAGGGTCCAGATCTCAGCCTAGCTGGCAAGCTAACCTCCAGTACCCTCCCTATCCAACCAGTGCTTTGTGCCCCTGCCCAAGTAGCTGACACACTTTGAGATAAGTATTTATACAACTTCACAGACACTCCTGGGAAAGGCTGACACAGATTATCCAGCTGTGCCCCTTTACCCAAACTATACGGTAGTAATCACTGCCACCACCAGCTAATAATTATCAGCTACCCAAAGGCCCTTAAAAGGGTGTCCAGTTATTACTGTGCAATATTATTATCCAATAGTAATGCAACATAAGCAATCTTACGGCTTTGGAAGGGATTATTACTCAATCACTTATAAGCATGCAATGCACTCTAGAGCTCAATTATCTCTACACAAACCAGCCACAGTTGAAAAGTGTTTAAAAATATTTAATAAATAATTAAAACACAAGGCAATACTACTAGAATACAATGCTACTCAAGAGTTCAGAGATCATACAGAAACTTAAAACAATACAGTAGGAAAGTTCTGATATAACAGAAAAACACTTAGTCTAACTTTCTTCTAATTTCCTAGCTATTACTACAAGAAAACATACTTCTGAAATAACTTACTTAAGACAACAGGCAGAGTGCTGATGAGATGGATGTCAAGACAAGAATGCTTAACAATCTGTGGATCTCACTGTTTAAATTGAAACTCCAGTTCTGATAAACATTACATCATCTTTTTCAGTACCAGCATCTTGGAAGAAAGTAGTGGTGGCTGTATTACTGAAAGAGGGCAAAGACCCTCAGGTTTGGTTTCATACAGACCCATTTCACTTTCAATCTATGCTAACAAAAGTGTTTATGCTACATTAGCTACAAAAACTGAAAAGATGTTACCCAAATTGATAGATAGGGATCAATGTGGTTATGCGGCAGGGTGGCAAAGGTTTTACAACATTAGGAGAACAATACACAGAGTGAAGCAGAGCATAAGAAAACACTGCTATTGTTGGTGAACCTTGATGCAGAGAAAGCATTTGGTTGAATCAGCTGGGATTTTATGAGTACAGCAATAGTAGCATTTATATTCCCTGACAGAATAATAATATTAACAAGGCTACATGAAGTGTTGGAGGCAAGAACTAAGGTGGGAGAGTTTCTTTCTGACAAGCTGTGTTTGCACACAGAAACCAGGCAGGGGGCATCCTCTTCCTCTCTGTTATTTGCTTTATGGTTAGAGCCGTCAGCAACAAAAATTAGGGATTCAAAAATTCATGAACATAACCAGTGTTCTAACTGAGAAAACTTAACCTTATTTGCAGATATTCCTCAATAAATTTAGAAAAGGACATTCTGCTGTTGTGAAACATCTCGAGACAGATTAAAGTGTTTTCAGGATATAAAATAAATAAAGGTTAACAGATACAGTGTTAAGCTACATCTTCATACATGAATTGGTTCAACAATACCCCTTACTTATGAAGGCATAAGATGAAGTATTTAGGTGTTTGGATTAAAAACAATTATGTCATGATAGCTAAGGCTACATGGAAAGACATTATACAGAAGACAATACAAAAATTAATAAACTGCAAGCTCTTGATTATAATGGTTAGTACGAAAAAAGCAGTGATAATGTTTTCAGTCCCCTTAGTCTTACTCACAGGTCGGGTATATTTTTATCAACTAGTTGTAATAAATTAATAAAAAGTTGAAGGAATTTATTTATGAGGGGAAGAGGGCAAGAGTAAAATGGGATAAGTTGATTCTCTCCACAGTCAAAGCAACACAGTTAATGCTCATACACTTAAATCAATCTGAAGGTTACAAATCAAAGTAGAAAAGGATGATGAAATGGGAGGTGGGGGGCACAAGAGGTAAACAGAGACTATGATTTCTGAATGCAAATCTTGAAGGAAAACAGCAACAGCTATACCAAATGTTACATTCATAAAGTAGCAGAAAATATTCTAAGTAAGCCAATCTGGAAATGGAAAAAGAGATTTTACCAATAAGAATGTCTGCAAGTAGAATTACAGAAAATAGTCAAGTGGAATCTGGAATTTCTTAGAGACAATTAGCAAAGGAACCAAGATATGGGAGCAAATAACTTCTGAGGGAAAGGTAATGAGTGATTTGAAGCTAAGCAGTAGTTTGCACTGCATCATAAAGATTGTCTTCCCTATCAGGGACTGATAGAATATAGGCAAATAGAAAAGGATAGAAGGGTGCTAAGGTTTAGAGTTTTTAGTGGAGTCTAGAAAAAAGGTGCTGTTAAAAAAAAGGATAGTTAATAGCAGTATAAAATGTTGCATGACACTAAGAATCATTCAGAAGAGGTTAGAAAAGATTGTGAAAAGAGACCAAATAGGCAAATTACAAAAACGGGAGGAGATCCGTAGGCTCCCAAAAATGTAAATGTCAAGAAGGTCTAGGATTTTTACACAGAGTTGACTGTGTACCTCTTTTCATAACCCAAGTAGGCTTCAGAGAATTTTTCCTGAGGCAGATAGCAAATGCAGGAGATATAATTGGAAAGAGAAAACAATGGAAACTTTTTTGGAATGTCAGCAATCAGCGGATTTAATAAATTCCCTACAGAATACTTTAAAAGAAATATTAGGAGGAATATGGTAGCAACAAAGGAAATTATTATTTTGACTAGGATCTAGGAATTGAATTGGCTAGATATAGTAAGGCCTTGACACATTTAATGCCTCTGCTGACCAAAATAGCAATTATTAGAAAACGGAAATTAGCATCTAAACCAACCATAATGGAAGACTTGAATATTGCAAAGGAGATAAGAGAACTGAATGTAAGACCTTCATAAAAGGGAATTATCAAATTTTACAGAATAACTAGAAGTTAGAGGTACACTACATGCAGAATAATGCTCAGGAGGAGGAATGGGTTTTAAGGGTAGGAATAATTGATCCATTTAAGCAATGTTGGAGTGAATGAAAAATGTTAAACAACTATACTGCAAGACAATAACAATGGAATCTGTTATTAGGTTTTCTAATACTGCATGTGAACTTAAGCTGTAAGTTAAGATGCAATAATTCAATACATACTAAACAAAGAAAAAAGATTAGGAAGAACCAAATAATTTATTTTCAGAAATGCCCATTTGATTACTGAAGATAAAAACAGTGATGCCCATTCCATAAATCTTCGTGTGGAACCACTACATGCTTTGCTCAGAATAACTGCTGATTCTCACAAAGTACATTAGTATGAGAAACAGTAAACACAATAATAATAGAGTAGGATGCATCAACATAAAATAATCACCATATCCTCAGCATAGTCTGTGGGCATCTGGATCTGTTTCTCTCCATCCTGGGAGCCCAGAGTTGTACTTTCTCCAGCCTGATTTTGATTCTTCAACCATATATCATAGACCTGCACCATATCTCGCACTGTCAAAGGACAAGAAAACATCATATTATGGCAGTTAAATATTTTAATGTCTCCCATGCTGAGCCTGAAATTGGTCAGTATTGATTAGTGCATGGTACCAGTAAACAAATACAAGTAAATAAATGCAAAGCAGGACGATTTGCGTGTATGTGGTGGGGGGGGTGTGTGTGTGTGTGTGTGTGTGTGTGTGTGTGTGTGTGTGTGTGTGTGTGTGTGTGTGTGTCAAATTTCTGAAAGTGCAAGACATTCTTAAATTAGCTCAGTAGGAAGCATACTCATCAACAGTGCTAGAAAGGTAAAAATTGTATATTCTAGCCTCCAACCAGATACTTAAGATTAATATACCAGCAATGATAATGTAGTGATGCATGAGGGGGATTGCTGTACTCCTGAGGTACCTTCCTTCAAATAAGACAGCTGAGGTGGTTTAAGTAATAAATATGTAGATGCTCACCATAATTTATTTTTTGAGAAAGCCCCCTGAAGTAGACTGACAGCTGGGAAAATCTTTTGATGAATCCTCCCCATAGCAACTCTTCAGGGATTCCTAGCCTCTGTGGGTACACTCCTCCTTCCTGCAAACAATGTTGTGTCTACCTTACAAGGACAAGAGGGTATACCTGGACAAATGCACTCCAATTACTGGTCCAGATGGAATACTGGTGAGCTACACTACAAGGCACACCATACAGATTTACTACACTGGCTGCTCTGTGAGACGGTCAGATGTACAGTGGATATAAAAAGTGTACACACCCCTGTTAAAATGCCAGGTTTTTCGGATATAAAAAAACGAGAACACAATAAATCATTTCAAAACGTTTCCCACCTTTAATGTGACCTATAACTTGTACAATTCAATTGAAAAACAAACAAATCTGTTAGGGGAAAAACTATAAAAAATAAAAACGTAATATAAGCTGGTTGCATAAATGTGCACACCCTTAAACTAATACTTTGTTGAAGCACCTTTTAATTTAATTACAGGATTCAGTCTTGTTGGGTAGGAGTCTATCAGCATGGCACATCTTGACATGGCAAGATTTGCCCACTCTTCCTTGCAAAAGCACTCCAAATCTGTCAGACTGTGAGAGCCTCTCTTGTGCACAGCCCTCTTCAGGACACTCCACAGATTTTCTATTGGAATAAGGTCTGGGCTCTGCCTGAGCCATTCCAAAACTTGAATTTTCTTCTGATGAAGCCATTCTTTTGTTGACATGGATGTATGCTTGGGGTCATTGTCGTGTTGAAAGATGAAATTCCTCTTCATCTACAGCTTTCTAGCAGACGCCTGAAGGTTTTGGGCCAAAAGTGACTGGTATTTGGAACTGTTCATAATTTCCTCCACCTCGGCTAAAGCCCCAGTTCCAGCTGAAGAAAAGCAACCCCAAAGCATGATTCCTGCCACTACCATGCTTCACTGTGGGGATGGTGTTCTTTTGGTGATGCGAAGTGTTTTTGCACCACACATACCTTTTGGAATTGTGGTCAAAAAGTTCAAGCTTGGTCTCATCAGACCATAACACATTTTCCCACATCCTTTTGGGAGACTTGATGTATTGTTTTTCAAATTTTAGTTGGGCCTGGATGTTTTCTGTGCAAGAAAAGGCTTCCGTCTTGCAATCCTATCCCATAGTCCAGACATATGCAGAATATGGGAGATTGTTGTCACATGTAATACACAAACCAGTACTTGCCAGAAATTCCTGCAGTTCCTTCAGTGTTGCTGTAGGTCTCTTGGCAGCCTCCTTGACCAGTTTTCGTCTTGTCTTTTCATCAATTTTGGAGGGCCATCCAGTTCTTTGCAATGTCACTGTTGTCCCATATTTTCTCCACTTTTTGAAGACTGTCTTCACTGTGTTCCATGATGTATCCAATGCTGTGGAAATTGTTTTGTACCCTTCTCCTGACTGATACCTTTCAACAATGAGATCCTTTTGATGCTTTGTAAGCTCTCTGCAAACCATGGCTTTTGCTGTTGCAGGCAACTGAGTAAATGTCAGGAAAATCCTACTACAACAGCTGAACTTTAATTCGGGTTAATCAGAGTCTCTTTAATTGATCAATTGTGTACCAAGAAGACAGAATGCTGTAATTAAATCAAAAGGTGCTTCAGCAAAGTATTAGTTTAAGGGTGTGCACACTTATGCAACCAGCTTATTGTACGTTTTTTTTTTTCTTTTTTCATATTTTTTCCCCTAACAGATTTGTTTTTCAATTGAATTGTACAGGTTATAGGTTACATTAAAGGTGGGAAAAGTTTTGAAATGATTTATTGTGGTCTCATTTTTTATATATCATAAAAACCTGGCATTTTAACAGGTGTGTGTACACTTTTAATATCCACTGTAAGTTAGCCACCTTTAGACCTTCATACACCCTTGCACAGTATTTTTTAGATAATTTTATAGACCTTCTATAGTTGGTAACTAATGGGAATTACTCTTCCACCATCCTTACCTTGGAATAATTCTCTATTTCCTCACATACCAACAAATGTCTGGCCAGAGCACTTTGTAATGTCATGTACTTGACCAGGATAACATGCTGAGCCACTGCACTACTCAGTTCAAATTCCATCGACTGAAGGCGCACAATTTGTGACACAGAAAACTTAAACAAAGACAATGTAAACCTTTCATATTTTCCACAACTTGCAGGGAAATCCATCCACAAACAAAGGGACAAGGGAAAGGTAGTAAGCAACTACAATTGAAGGCGTCTTCACAGATAATGGTTATATCTGAATATGAAGGCTTCCTGCAGTCAGTAACTTGGGAAGAACGGGAAACAGCAAACACTAAATGTTCCAGGAGGCTAACCCCAGAGGCAGGTTTGAAAAAGTAGAATCTCAAACGCATAAGGTGCCAGTGGAGTCCTGACTCCTTTAATCAAAGGCCAAAAAAATGTTTAGTGAAGTTATGAATTGATGACCAAGTGGTGATGGAACTGATGTCTGTAACACAGATGTTTCTGAAGAAAACACAAGAAACAGCAATGACCCTTTAGAAAGACATTTGATAGCTGTTGTTTTTTAACATGTGTGCCACACACTGGAGGTGAAACAAAATAAAATTAAAAATCTAGTAGCAAAACATTTGCTTAGTAGCTGCCAGTTCTCACTAACAGCAACAAAAGACATGAACTACTCTGTCTTCCAAAACTCAAGCAACCTTTTCATGGAAATACTTGAGCTGGCAGTGGACATCCCAGATATTAATCTCTCTCCTCCCTCTATTTTCTGCCCTCTAGAAAGAAAAGGTAGATATGAATGGACTTGGAAAGACACCTAAGAAACTGCTCTAGAGTAAACGTGGATTTGACTTAAGACACATCCTACCAAGAAAAAAAAGCAAAACAGGGCTGCCTACTGATACCAGCTTATAGCTTGGAGATCTTGCAAGTAGAGGCGATAGCCACCAACAGCAGGGAGTTCTCTCCAACAGATGAATGTCACAGCCACCAAATGAGTCAATCTGAATATAAAAGACAGACAAGCTTTTTAATTACAAAGCTGAAGTCCCAAAGAGGAGAAAGCTGCAACACTGACCTACTTAAGCATATACAATTATGTCAAGTGCAACACATCTGTACTATGTTTTTCATAATCAATGAAGTACTGATTCTTGGGAAGACTCCCAAAACTACAGATTGGGAGGTCATCTGTTTGATGACCTCTGCAGCAGGAGGTTCTGCAGAATAGCAGCATACTAAGCTGCCCTAGCCCTGGATGCATTACCTAAATGGTAATATTTGGTAAAGGTGTAGAAAGAAGACATGTGGCAGTTTCCAAAATGGCTCGAGTAGGAACACCTTTTAGGAAGGCAGTTGTGGTCGTCTTATGTCTCGTGGATTGTGCCCTTACAGACGCTGGTAATTGCTTTCCATGATGAGTACAGCAGAAGATAATGCAATTAGCTAGCCATTTTGAAATGGTCCGTTTGGAGACAAGTCTGCCCTATTTTCCTTCTGCAAAAGTTGTTCTGCTCTGTTTGGAGACTGTATCTGTTAAGGTAATACCTGATCTGTTGGTGCACATCCAGTGAATGGAGGATTTGTTCAGCTTTAATTTGTGGATTACAATAGAACACGGTCAGGTGTATAGCCTGGTTTAAAGAGAACTATGACATTACCTTGGGCAAGAAAGATGGGTTAGTTATCTGGGTAACTAACCCTGTTGGTACAGTAAAGGATTCTTTGCACATAAGGGCTTGTAGTTCTGAGACGCACATGGCTGAGGTGATTGCTATCAGCAGGGTGGTTTTCCAAGTTAGCATCTTTAAAGTGGCAGAAGCAGCTGGCTTAAAAGGTAACAGGGCAAGTTTTTCCAAAATACAGTTCAAGTCCCAAGATGAAACACGGTTTCTCTGGGGGTGGTCTCACTTGTATTACTGCTATTAGAAACTGTTTCAAACAGGGATGAGTATAGATAGGCAGAGACCAAGGAATGCAAGCAGAGACAGCATATGCATGTACCTTAATACATGAATAAGGCTGACTGATTAAATAATTCTGAAAGGTATTTCAGCACTACATTGATGCCAACATTAGATGACATCATATTTTTAGCCTGGCAAAAAACAGAAAACCCTTTTTCCAGTTATAAGTATGACTTTCTAGTAGTTGGTTTTCTTGTCACTCTTAAGATAGATAACACTTCAGTATAAAATTTGCATTGTCTGGTGTTAAAATCCAATCCTCCAGGCTGTTAGCTTGAGCATGTTTAGGTGCTGGTGAATGATGCACCTCTTCAGTTTGGTGAGTAGATGTATCACCAGGCCACAGTATAGTATCTCCCTCTCACTGAAGGTTAACAGAAGGGAGAATCAGTGTTGCCTTGGTCAGAAGGGGGCTATGAGTATCATGCTTGGCCTGTCTTACCTCACTTTTAGCAGTACCCTGTGAGTTAAGGATAACAGGGAAGGCATACAGGAAAAGGTCTGTCCATTTAAGGGAGAAGATGTCTGCTCTCCATGTCCTTGTCGGGTTTAAACAGAATCTTTGCATTTTTCTGTTCTGAGGAGAGGCGGAGAGGCATAGAGATCTATGTCTGGATATCCCCAAAGGTGGGTGAGGTCCAGCAAAATGTCTCTCTTCAGTATCTACTTGTTGGAGTCCAGAAGATTCCTACTCAGAGAATCTGCTATGGTGGTGTTCTGGACTGGGATGTAGAATGCTATTAGTGTCGACTCTAGTTCTTATGCCAAAAGCCATGCCTTTATCCACAGACTGCACAGGAGCAAGGATAAGTTCCACCTTGTTATTGTACCACATTACTGTGGTGCTGTCTGTCCAAATCTGCAGAGCTCCACTGGTTAGATTGCTTTGGGAGGCTTTGTAGCTAGATACACTGCCAACATTTCTTTTTAATTTATGTGCAGTTTCCTTTGTTCTGGAGTCCAGATTTCCTGCACCTTCAATTGATCTAAGTGAGCTCCCTAGCCTATGTTTGAGCTGTCTGAGATGATGGTTTTGTCAGTCTATGGTAGACAGAAGTTTGCCCCTGGGTTCTGTATACTGGTATCTGTCCAACAAACTTGTTCCTTTTTTCAGGCAAGGGAGAAGAGACACCATGTTTTTTTAGGGTTGTGAATGATGCTCCCAAGTATTTATTTTTAGGAATCATTGGAGTTTCCTCATCTGCAGCTTTGCGCAAAAAAAAAAAAAAAAAAAAAAAAAAAAAATTTACAATACAGGATATCATTTATCCGAAGGCCCTTAAGTATTTCCTTGCAGTGACAGTCTGTCTTTGTAAAAGGCTCTGCAGATAGCTTGTTAACTTGAAAACCTCGTCCTGGGGTAGGAAGGCCTTTTGTTGTACCAAGTCTATCAGTGTGCCAAGAGAGATGATTCTTGTCTGTGGCTGAAGTTAAGACTTGCAGAGGTCGAGGTTGATGGTGAGGCCTACCTTCTGAAAGAAATCGATGGTTCATAGGTAGGTACTAGACTATTGGCCCTAGGACCTATATAAGCCTAGCCAAAAAGGTACCCTGGCTTTCGCCACCCAATAAAATTATTTTCCTGTGCCCCTGTCAAGCAGAACCACAGAAGTGATCCCCGGGGTGAATTTCCTATCTCCCATCCAATCATCAAGATTTTTATTGAAGAGTGCTAATGAGGAGCTTTGTTTGATATAGATAGGTAGTTTGTTCCAGAGTATGGGAAGTCTCTGGGGCAGGAATCTATCCCTCCAGCATGTTCTGTTTATTATGGTGACAAGGTTTAGGTCCCTAGAGCGTGTAGCTCGGAGGGATTGGGATTTCTTTAAGTGGAGCATGTCCAACAGCTCTGGATTTGACATAGCTTTGTATGATAGGCAGAGATCTCTTCTGAGTACGCGATATAGGACGGAGAAAAGCTTGAGTTTTTTGAGACGGTCTGTGTAGGGCATCTGTTTGAGGCTGGTAATCCTCTCTGTGAGGTATTGCTGCGGCCTTTCCAGTTGTTGTAGATGTCTTGTGAGGTACATACCAAAAGGGCCACTGTACTCTATAATGGGTCTAATGAGTGATGAGTAGAGGGGAACAATGACCTCTTGTGTCCTGGATGAGAAACCTTTTGTGATGAGGTGTGCCATGTAGAAGGATTTCCTGTCTACTGTGATGATGTAATTATCAAAGGAGAGACTACTGTCCACCTGTGTCCCAAGGTCTCTTATCACACTTTCGGTGTTAAGTAGACTACCGTCTATGTGGTAGTTCATAGGTACAGAGTTTTTACCAAAAGGGATGACAATGCACTTTTTGGCACTGAGCTTGAGGCCATGGCTTTGACACCAGGCATCTGTCTCAGTGAGGCCCTTTTGTAGGATGTCCACATCGTTAGGAGTTTTGATTATGGCTCCTGGTTTGCAGTCATCTGCGTACTTTGTTAGCCAAAGACCTTCTGTGTTAGCCTGTACATCAGAGAAGTAGATACCAAACAGGAGAGGACTCAGGACTGACCCTGTGGTACTCCACTTGCCACTGGTCTGAAGATGGATTTAGAGTCTGCTACTTTCACAGTGTGGGTTCTGTCAGTGAGCCAGTTGGCAACCCATCTTGTGACATAGGGATTTATACCTAGTTTAGTGAGTTTATCTATAATTCCAGTGTGGGGGATGGTGTCAAAAGCCTTGACGCGATCTAGATAGGCTGTGTGAACCACTTTACCCCTCATCTACGGCTTTGCTGACCGCTTCAAAGAAGTCTATCAGGTTGATGAGACATGATCTACCTTTTACAAACCCGAAATGGGTAGGGTCCAGAGTTTGGAGATTACCAATGTCATTGTTTATAAGTTCCATGATGATATGTTCCATAGCCTTGCAGACCAGGCTTGTCAGGCTAATGGGGTGGTAGTTCCAGGGGTCAGTGGTGGCTCCCCCTTTGTGGAGTGGGATAACTGTTGCTGTGTGCCATTCAGTGGGCACACAGCCTGAGGTGAGGCAACAATTGAACATGGTATTTAGGTGGGGTGCCAGTTCATTCTGTAGTTTGTGTAGAATGCAGCCTGGGACGTTGTCAGGTCCCATGGATGCTGTGTTCTTGGCTTTGGAGACTGTTTTTTTACCTGTACAGCTGTGATTATAGGGACTTTGCATTCTTCCGGTATAGAGATGAACCCTTTAGAGGGTGGGAGAGGGGTAAAGTCAGCACTGAAACTATCTGCCAGGATGCTGGCAATATCAGTTGGTTCTGTATATTTAGTGCCATTGTGCTGCAACTCAGGGCAGATCTGAGTGTTGCCATTGAGAGTCTTGACATAGCTATAGAATGTTTTGTGTTTTTCTTTAGAATTAGTGGCGATTTTGTTTTCGTAACTAGCTTTGGAGGATTTAGTGAGGGATATCAGCTTCTTACTGAGGCTAACCAGGGAATTCCTCCAATCATAGGATTTTACTCTTTTTTGCAAAAGTTTCTTTCTTCTGTTGTAGAGACCACCAGACCTTTTTTTTGGAGGACAGCATCTTGGTTCTGTTAGGGATTGCACAATCCATGCACTTGTGTAAGTGCTTATAAAGTGCATTTGTGTAGGATTCAGCAGTCGTACATCCATTGTCCGTCAGCATGGGTGTCGTGAAGTTTGTCACTTCTGTCTTAAGAAGTATGAAATTGGTTTTGGAGAAATTTTTTACGGTGGTTTCCCTAACTGGGGGTGGGGGTGGTATGTGGATGTCTAGCTTGTGGTTGGATCTGACCAATGAGGAAATGACCTCTGGTGTGGAACACCGGTTGCTCATGCTGGTAATGACAAGGTCTAGGATACTGCTGCCCCTGGTGGGGGTGTGGATAAATTGATCCAAGGCACTAGAATTTATGAATTCCAGAAAACGTTGAACACAAGAGTTGGTACACGAGTAGTTTTCCCAGTTAATGGTGGAGTAGCTGAAATCGCCCATTATTAGGGTGTTAGGTTGTACCCTAATATTTTCCAGTGTATCAAGAAATGAGGAGTGGAAATCATGAGGCATGGTGGGGGATCTGTAGCAAGCTACAATTTGGATTGTGGTCTTGCCCAGAGTTAGTTGCACTTGGATAATCTCGGATGCATTATGCTGAGCAACTAGCCTGGAGGTGTGGATATCCTTAATGAATATGGACATGCCTCCGCATTTACTGTTTTGGTCTAGGTTAGGTGGCTGAAAGGTGTGGTATGAATTATAGCCTGGTAATGCAGGGGTGCCCTCTGGAGCCTTGAACCAGGTCTCTGTTACTGCACAGATGTTGATATTCTCCATTTTAAGGAGTGCCTCGAGTGAGTGCATTTTGAGGTTTAGACTTCTAGCATTGGTTCATAGGTTAGAACTAGGCTAACTGCCCTTTTGAGCCATTTTTATGCCTAGCCAATTATCCCTTGTGAGACTCAAACCCTGCACCTTGTGCTTGCAAGGCAAACACCTTAACCATTAGGCCACCCTCCCAACCCTTATTGAGTAGCATTACCCTCAGATTTTGCTTGCTTGTACCCGCTACGGTGGTGAATTTGTCTTTTGAACCTTGCCTAAAAAAGGCACTATAGGGGTGGCAAGAGCCTTAGCCAGTATCCGGAATCCCAAGGGCGACAGGTGCAGGCCATCTCTGGCAAAGCATCGTGGTTTTTTGATCATATCATCCCAGGCAGACAGATACTGGATCCCTTAGAATGACACCAGAAGCTTAGCCAATTGTTGAAGTCAATCATTTTGTCCTTGTACTGTGGTATCATTCTGGGTGATGGCAGGATGCTACTCAGGGCTAGGGTCATACCTGCCTGGGCTACAAGATCGGACAGCTCCTCCATGTTTCTTTTCATGTAGTCCAGGGAGGTACATCTCAGGTCATTCACACCAACATGGACAATGACAGAGTCAGATTTGTACCTGCTGTGGAGTGACCTGAGTGCGTGTGTTATGTGGTGGATCCTGGCACCCAACAGGCAGCTGACAGTAACTTTCTCCTTGTTTAGCCTTTTAGGCGAGTTGAACATCAGTGTGCCTGACTATAGAGTCATCTATGACTAGAGTGTTGGGTACGCTGTTATGCCTTATGGGCTGTGGTTGAGTGGCACACTGAGTTTGTGGGCTGTGTGTCATTTGGGTGTGTTGGGGGGGGGTGGAGGTTGCTTATGTTTCTGCTTTGGAGGTCCCTGTTGCTTGGGTAGATTTTTATTGCGAGCCTCCACAAATGTAGGTGTGTGTTTTGTGTTTCAATGTGTGTATTTTGATGGTGTAGGTTTTGAGGGACTATGTGATGAGTGTGGTGTGGTGCAGGTGTTTATCTTCTCCTCTTGACTGTGTAGTCCAGTCTTGGGTGAAGACAGCTTTGCTTCCAGTTTGGCTATATAAGTGCATCTCTCTCAGGTTGCAGTGTTGGGTGGTAGGAGGACAGGGTTGTCTGTGTACATAAGGCAATTGCTGCATTGCCCCAAGATGCCCAGATTCATCAGGTAGACAGGAGGAAACACCGGGAGCTGACCCTTAGACATGCCTGGATAGGTGCTTATTTATTAAGTACTAAAAACTGTTTTCCTCTAGACTAGTGAGAAAAGTTGAGTGCTGTAGTAATTTGTAGCTTATTTAGTGCTTACAATGACTTCTGAACAAGTGCTGAGCTCAAAGAAACAGATTTGAGTGCTGAAACTAAAAAAAAAATGGCTAGTTCTAAGAAACAAAATTAAGCTAGAAGGCTTCCCTCCAACACAGAAAGGCTTGGGAGCTCAGAAGCTTATAAACAGTCCTGGATACAGCAAATCTGTATCCAGACTAGACGACTTACAGGAAAGGCAGGAAACACGCTTAGAATTTGTTTTTTTTTGTAAAGGGGAAAGGAGGAGCAGAAGCTAAGTGGATTGGCCTTCTCAAATGTTCTCCCTGGATTAGGTAGAATGAGGTAATGACACTAGACTGGGTGGAGTGTCCCAGATCAAATTTACAGGGAAACAAAAATCAGAACAAACAAACCCAACCAGATGCTTAACAATTGTAGAAAATTTCTAGTTAATACCTCACACACAGTGAAACTAGCTAGAGAAGTATATGCAGACAATAAAAAGGCTATAAATAACTTGTAAAAATAAGCAAAAAAGCAGGATACTTAATGTTATATATCACAGACCAGTTTCCTCAGTGCCCTTCCTTCAATTAGCTCAGTGTGAAATGGCAGAAACACTCGCAAGTTAACTTCTTAAGTAACAAAGTTGAAACCTAAAACGACTATTTAAAGTACCAGAATGGTTTTCCCCTGGATCAGGAAGTCATCCAGGTAAGAGTTAGTGTGAACTCCTAAGGTTCTACAATGGGCTATAACTGTTGCTAGACATCAGGAGCAGTCCACAAGCCAAATGATAAAGCACAGAATTGGAAGTGTAATCCTCCAAAGATATTTCCTGTGTTCCTTGGCTAGAGGAACATGAAGGTAAGGGTCCTTCAGGTCCAGGGCTACTATATAGATTCCCTGGAAGCATTCTAAACTTTGGTATGTGCAGAAACTTGTTTAACTTCAACAAGTCTAAGATTGGTCTGCAGGTGCCTTCTTTTCTTGGAACCAGGAACATTCTTGAGCAGAATTATGTAACCTCTTTTCTTGCAGGAACTGGCTAAATACACCCCTGTAGCAGCAGTTCTGTTAGGCTAGAATCCCTCTTGCTGTTTTGGGGGCTTTGGTATTCCTAGGAAGGTTTTTTTCTCAGAACTGAATGAAGTAGCCCTTTTCTATGACATTTAAGATCCAGTGGTCCCTGGTGATGGCTTTCCACTGTTATAGAAAGGAGGAAATTATCCCTGTTAGGGGGGAGGGTATTGGGATGAGTTTTGGGGTAAAGGGTGGGGAGAGGCACTGTGGACAGCTATAGCTGCTCTCTGAGGGGACTGGATCCTTGGATCCCCAGGTCAAGTATGCTATTCAGTTTGACACTTTATGCCATTTTGGTCTCTTGCCTCAGGGAGACCTCCCTTTTTCTGGCCTTGGAAGCTAAGGCCAAGACTTAGGAGTAGTTTTATGTTATATCTAGGTATTGGAGACAAAGTTCTTATCTGTTCTGATTTGTTTTCTCTTTCTTGTATAGTTTTTTTGAAAACTTTCTCAGCAGGGGTACCAAAGAGGAATTCCTTGTCCAGTGAGGCATCAAGGTATTCTGCCTTCACCTGGTCTAAGAGAGGATGCGCCCTCTGCCAGTTGTGTCCATTTGTGACAGACCCCATAACAGTTGCCCTACATGATGCATCCAATACCTCACAGTTGCATTTTAGTGAGTGCCTGGACACATGCAATGATGCTCTAGCTGTCTTTTTGTATGCCCTTCTGTAAGCTCTCTGAGATTCCCTCTGCCTGAACAATGATTTTCTCTTGTAAAAACTCCATGTAGGGGACTTGCAGACATTGGACCCGACCCAGTTTGGCTTTGTCAAGGGCAGATCATGCCTTTTGAACTTGGTCGACTTCTTCGAAACAGTCACCAAGGCCAGTGATGAGGGAAAGGCAGTCCATACAGCCTACCTTGACCTTGCAAAGGCTTTCGACACAATACCCCACTCGGGTATTGTAGAAAAACTTACCAGCTTAAATGTAAACCCATATGTCACAAGATGGATTGCAAACTGGCTTAAGGACAGAACCCACAGGGTTAGAGTTGCTGGCGCTATGTCAGACTCCAAGCCGGTCACAAGTGGTGTCCCACAGGGCTCGGTCCTTGGCCCCCTATTGTTCGGCATCTACTTCTCAGAAGTACAGGCCAACATGGGAGGACTTTGGCTGACAAAGTTTGCAGACGACTGCAAACTGGGCGCCATAGTGGAAAGTGCATCGGACACGGATATCCTTCAGAAGGGACTCACGGAAACAGATAGCTGGTGCCAGAGCCATGGCCTGAAGTTAAACGCCAAAAAATGTATAGTCATACCCTTCGGGAAAAACAAGGTAACCCCAAGCTACCATATAGGCGGCAATCCACTAAGCATAGAAGATGTTATCAGGGACCTGGGGGCCCAGGTTGACAGTGGCCTTTCTTTTGACACTCACGTTGTTAAAGTGGTTAGAAAGACCTTCTACATTGCCCACCTGATCATGAAGGGATTCACATCCAGATCTAGTGAGGTCATTGTTCCCCTGTACTCTTCACTTATCAGACCAATGATCGAGTACAATGCCCCATTTGGGATGTATCTCACCCGACATCTGCAGCAATTGGAGAGACCCCAAAAGTTCCTCACCAAAAGGATAAAGGGACTCCAAAATCTGTCATATGCTGCCAGATTGAAGAAACTCCAGCTCTATTCAGTCGCATACCGTCTGCACAGAGGTGACATGTGCCTGACATACAAGGCCATGTCCAACCCAGAATTAATGGACATGCTCCACCTCAAAAAATCCAAATCCACCAAAACCACTAGAGCAAGCGACTTAAACCTTAGCACAGATATAAATAGGATGTGCTGGAGGGATAGATTTATCACTCAGAGACTCCCTATGCTGTGGAATAAAATCCCGATCCATGTGAGGCAGAGCACCTCGCTGGCTCTGTTCAAGAGAAATCTTGACCTGTGGATGGGAGATCGTAGGTTTACCCCGGGAATCATCTCTGTGTCACTGCTGGACAGAGGCACAACAAACTAATGGGCACAGTATTTTTTCATATAAGGGGTGGCGTAAGCCACAAAACTTTGGGCTAGGCTTATAAATGCCTTAGGGCAGATAGCCTAGTATAAACCTATGTACTTTAAAATGTGAAACTGGTTATTAAGAGTACTCATGGCCGGGGTGGCTGATGTGCAAGTCTTTTTCTGAAATCTAACAAGCATTCTGCTCTCTCTGTCATTTGGTAAAGGATGTCTGGCTGCACCCTTAGAAGCTTCCTTGGCAGATTCAGTGGACACCACCAAGGGATCTGCTTGCGGATTCTTGTAAAGGTGCTTGTGGATGTCAAGCACTATAAAAGTGATCTGGCTTCCTAGGAGGAGGAGGAGCAGCAGCAGGGGAGTTGGGGTTCAGAGATACATCCTCAAAGGGTCTATATTATATCGAACACATTTTTTTGGAAAATGACATTCATTGAAAATCCCCCCCACTAATTACATATACCAACTTCCAAGACTGCATTACAGTGTGGAAAGGGCAAATTTCCCAATCCCTACAGTAATGCGATCTCAGTAACAACAGTTTGACAAATGGCATGTTTGATAAAATACTATTTCAAATGCCATTCGATGATCTGTTCTTTCGATGAATAACAGGGACCCGTACTTAAAGACATCATCCACTACATGCACAGGTGGAACTGCTAAAGGTCTGGGAGACTGCAGGCTCAGAAGCTCTCTGCAATGGGTGTGGGTCTGTGAAAACTCTTTGCCCTCCCAATTAAATGCCTCCTTCATCTTATGCAGGGCTTCCTAAAATGATAAGTCCAGGGGGAGGGAGGCACACCAAAGGGGTGTCCTCTGAATCAGAGTCAGGGAAAGACTGAAGTGGGAGGTGTTCAGCCTAAAACATCTCTTACTCATCATTGGACTCTAGGGAGTCTGAATCCTCCTGCAGAGATACATCTCTTCTTTTACCAGAAGCAGCTCCTTTAACAGGCACCTTTGGCTGGTTGGACCCCACAGACTTCATGAAATCCACAAACTCTTGGGTTAGCTTAACCAGGTCCTGTGTACCAACCTGGGTTGCACAGACTGAAGACTGAGGTAGCATGGGTTGGGGTGTCCGAAGTTTTGAAATCAATGTCTCAGTGCTTGAGGAGGCAGCTGTAACGTTATCCAGTTTCCTGGAATTTTCTCATGTACGACTACCAAAATAATCCTACCCTCTCCCTTGGTTACCAACAATCGGGCATCAGAAGTAATAACATGTAAAACCAGCGTCAGACCCAACCAGTGTTGGTGTGGTACTTGTAATGATGTAGTCTCCCATCATGGTGACCTCCTGAGGGGTTACACTAGAAGGCTCTAGTCTAATGGTCAGCAGATCTGGGGGCTGCACAAACATCTCACCTAAGTCATCGACAGAAGACAAGACCGGGGAAAGTTCTCAGTTGACTGCAATATCCTTCTCTGGGTGATACTGAGGCATGCAATGAGTTGGGTGGTGTTGGATAAGAATACACCTTGCAGGCTGCATGGACTTCGGACCAATGTTTCAAAGTTCCTAGCACAATCCTGACAACTAGAAATGTGCTGAGGCTTCAAGCAAAACACACAATATGAATGGACATTTTTATGTGGAAATTGCTTCATAGACTTCAAGTAGTTATTGCCTTTCTTATACCTTAAAGTCCAGATGTTGGTCTTCAGACATCAGTTAGCTGGAGATAATGCAAAGACTCTGGGAATCAGGCCAGTCACAGGCTTCTGAATGGCAGGAAGACCCGATAATTAATACTAGAAACAATGACTACAAAGAATATCTCCTTTAAGCAACTGCCTAGCCAGCCACTACTGTGCAACATTTCTACCTTCTATAATACTGATATACAGAGCTGGCTGAAGAATGTATTCTTGACCATGGAATAACTGAAGCTCAAGTCACATGGGTGCCAGACTTAATGGTGTAATCTGTGTTTGGCAAGTTTGGCAATGCAATGTTCCAATCTGAAAAGAAGTCTTTAAGACTGAGATTGTAGTTATCTACAAGAATTCACTTTTCTCCGAGATGCAGTGATCCCAGAGTTAGGATATTTAGGCAGTTAAGGGTGATGCCCCCACTCTGCACAAACACTAACAGTAAAAAAGCAAGCTTTAATAGTTGTCATTTCACTGTTAGTTAGTGATCACACTTGTACGTGTAAATCACCAACACATCAACCTTCAGTCATGAAGTCACACATGCATCTGATGCTAACTGAATGAAGCAGCACAATAATTCCCCCAGCACAGTTGCTAACCTCTTCCACTTACAGAATTACATTATGGCATTACAGTTTCCACTAAGGCGAGTACATGACATTTGCTCAGGGTAGGGAATGTAATACAGATCTAATCTATATTTGAGTTGTGTCACCATTATGCCATAGATTAAATCTGCAAGAATAGAATGACAGCCCTAGGTTTAACATATGTTTGCAGGGATTTCATAGTGAGATTCTTGCCACTGTGTTATACACAGTTTCCAATGGAGGTGGATATTTGGCTTCTATTCAGGTATGGGAGTGCAGCACATGTCCAGAATATATGTACATAAATATTTCAGGCACAGACAATAATGCCCTTCTAGCCTGTCAATATACCTAACATTTACTCCCATAACAAGTCTCCAGGTTGGTCATAAAAATATCTAAACTAGCACTTTGTTTAATGCAATTTGGTAATCTATTGCATGCATCAACTACTTTCTCAGATAATCAATTAGTACTCCTCTTCATTCCTATATTATCTTCATCATAGGTTACCTGAAGATAATATAGGAATGAAGAGGAGTACTAGTTAGCTGGAGATAATGCATGTGTGACTTCATGACTAAAGGTTGATGTGTTGCAGATTTAAGGCTCAAATTCTAAACCTACCACCCTAGAACACAAAAAAGGAAAAAAACTAAGGGTAATGCTGCTCAATGCCAGAAGTCTAAATCTCAAAATGCACGCACTCGAGGCCCTTCTCAGTATGGAGAACATCGATGTCTGTGCTGTGACAGAAACCTGGTTCAAGGCTCCTGAGAGCACCCCAGCACTAACAGGTTTCACCTCATATCATGCGTTCCGGCCCCAAAATCCGGACAATACCAAGAAAGGAGGGGGGGTATCCATATTCATCAAGGACACCCACACCTCAAGACTGGTGGCAACGCACGATGCATCGGAGGCCATCCAGGTGCAATTAACCATAGGCAAGACTGCTCTGCAAACTGTAGCATGTTACAGGCCACCCTCACAAACTCAGGAACCTCACATGGCTTTCCTGAAAACACTGGAGGGGATAAATGTATCTCCAAACACCATCATACTAGGTGACTTCAATTACCCTAATATAGACTGGGAACACTACTCAAGCCCAAACACCCTAGCCCAAAAGTTCCTGGAATTCATAAACTCAAATGCCATGGAACAACTAGTCACCATCCCCACAAGAGGAGAAAACATACTTGATCTCTTCATCACGAACATGGGAGCACAATGTTCAACACCGAAGTATACCCCTCACTGGTGAGATCAGATCACAAACTACTCTTGCTGGAGGTCCTCATCCCACCCCACCTGAAATAAAAAGACCACAGTAAAACTTCTCAAAGCCGACTTCACACTTCTAAAGACTAGTGTGGTCTCCTTTAAGGCCCCGAGTCGGAAAACAGTACTCAAGCCGCTGAATCACTTACAAATGCCTTCTACCAGCACCTGCAGGACTGCATGGATAAGGCAATCCCAAGCAAAACAAAGACTCTTTGTACCAAGGGCAAGCGTCCAGTCTGGTGGACCCCAGCCATAAACAAACTCTACAACAAAAGGAGGAAGCTACTACAAGATAGAGCAAAATCCTTAAAAGGTAAGAGACCTCTGACCACTACAAGTCAAAAACTAACAGCTCTCATAAAATCATCCAAAGCAAATTTTGAGAGAAAAATAGCTAAAGACTCAAAAGACAATCATAAGGCCTTCTTTAGCTATGTTAGAAACCTGGGAGGAAACTCCCAGATATGCTCAGAACTAGTTCAAAATGATGTGAAGATTACTGATCCTACAGACATTGCCAACATACTGGCTGACAGGTTCAGTGCAAACTTCGCCCCCCCCTCGCCCCCAAAAGGAGAGATATCTATACCAAGTGGTTGCAGGGCCGCAAACATCTCAAACGCCCAAGTGAGAACTGCTCTCTCCAAAGCAAAAACACAGCATCCATGGGACCTG
Source organism: Protopterus annectens (assembly GCF_019279795.1). NCBI lineage: Eukaryota > Metazoa > Chordata > Ceratodontiformes > Protopteridae > Protopterus > Protopterus annectens. The sequence goes on from NC_056726.1 coordinate 433,075,910, forward strand.
ATGGTGTCCCAGGCTGTGTGCTCCACGAACTCAACGAGGAATTAAACCCACAGCTAGGACAGCTGTTTAATCATAGTCTCACCTCTGGATACGCACTCCAGGAGTGGCGCAATGCGACTGTGGTCCCACTTCACAAAGGCGGTGCCTCCACAGACCCTGGAAATTACCGCCCATTAGCTTGACAAGCCTTATCTGCAAAGCTATGGAGAGGATCATAATGGACCTCATAAATAAAGACATAGGGAATTTGCAGACTTTGGATCCAACCCAGTTTGGCTTTGTCAAAGGCAGATCATGCCTTTTAAACTTGGTTGACTTTTTCAAACAGTCACCAAAGCCATTGATGAGGGAAAGGCAGTCCATACAGCCTACCTCGATCTGGCGAAGGCCTTCGATACAATACCCCACTCGGGTATCATTGAAAACTCATCAGCTTAAATGTTAACCCATACATCACAAGATGGGTTGCAAACTGGCTGAGTGACAGAACCCACAGGGTCAGAGTTGCTGGCGCCATGTCAGACTCAAAGCCTGTCACAAGTGGTGTCCCACAGGGCTCAGTCCTGGGCCCACTCTTGTTTGGCATCTACTTTTCCAAGTACAAGCAAACACAGGAGGGTTATGGCTGACAAAGTTTGCAGATGACTGCAAACTGGGCGTGAGAGTCGAAAACACATCTGACACAGATATCCTTCAGAAGGGTCTCACAGAAACGGATGACTGGTGCCAGAGCCATGGCCTAAAGTTAAATGCCAAAAAATGCATAGTCATACCCTTCGGGAAAAACAAGGTTACCCCTAGCTACCATATAGGTGGTAATCCTCTGAGCACAGAAGAAGTTATCAGGGACCTGGGGACCCAGGTTGACAGTAGCCTGTCATTTGACACCCATGTAGCTAAAGTAGTTAGGAAGACCTTCTACATTGCCCACCTTATCATGAAGGGATTCACATCTAGATCAAGGGAGGTCATAGTCTCCCTATACTCATCACTCATCAGACCAATGATTGAGTACAATGCCCCATTCAGAATGTATCTGACCCGACACTTGCAGCAGCTGGAGAGGCCACAAAAGTTCCTCACCAAAAGGATAAAGGGTCTCAAAAATCTGTCCTATGCTGCCCGACTGAAAGAACTCCAGCTCTATTCAGTCGCCACCGTTGCTCAGAGGTGACCTTTGCCTGACATACAAGGCCATGTCAAACCCAGATTTGATGAATATGCTTCACCTCAAAAAATCTAGATCCGTCAGAGCCACAAGGGCGGGAGACTTAAACCTCGACAAAGCTATTAATAGGACATGCTGGAGGGATAGATTCATCACCCAAAGACTCCCTATGCTGTGGAACAAAATCCCGGTATATGTGAGGCAGAGCACCTCGCTGGCCTTGTTCAAGAGAAATCTTGACCAATGGATGGGAGATCGCAGATATACTCCAGGGATTACCTCAGTGTCACTGCTAGACAGAGGCACAGCAAAATAATGGGTATAGTTCCCCATACTAAAGGGGTGGCGTAAGCCACACAACTATGGGCTAGGCTTATAAATGCCCTCGGGCAGATAGCCTAGTATGAACCTATGAACCTATATATTGATAACCCCACGCATTCCCTGAAGTAGCTGTGTCTAAATGCCCTATACACCTGAATAAGGTCTCCTCTTAATTATCTATGTGAAACACTGTATAAGTTCAGATATCTTAGTCTTTCAATAACTTAAATTTTCAAATCCATGGACACCCTTGGTATATTTCCATTGTATTCTTCCCAGTTTATTCATGCTTCTTTTCTTATATGGTTTCCATACTGTTATTCCATACTCAAGTTTGGCTCTAATGTAACTAACAAACAGCATATGCCTTGAGCTGTCACATCATCAGAAATAAAAAGGCCATACATATTATGCCAGAAAAGGAAGCTCTCTGGCCTCTGGAGCACATGCCACCACCAAAATTCCCTCTATTGGCACTGACACGTTAATTTCAATAGTAAGCACCATTTAAATGGTTAACAGTAAAAACGTAGTTTTAGGTGTACTTTATGCCTGAGCATCCTACAACTTTCTGAAAGTTTTATTAACAACTCCCAAAGGGGGGTAATTTATGAACTTGTCCAGAATATATCTACACTGAGTTATAAATACAGCAGAAAAAAAAAAACATATACACTCACATTCCTTTAACAGGGAAACTTTGTGTCACTGAATGTAGGACCCCCTCCTCCATTTAGATGTATATGCACTAATGCACATTATATGAAAATAAAGCAGTATATGTCTTTACACTTGAAATAACCAAGTGTATTCTGCAGTTGAGTGTCATGAAATACTTTTCTGAGAAATTTGCCAAAAAATCAAAATGTTACAGAGATATGGTTCTAAGCTGCTGCATACTACTGGCAGGCACACAAAAACATGTGGCTATTCTGTATTTTTATGCCATTTGGTTAATCCTGGATTCCTAGATTCGCTCCCATGCATTTAGCACATCAGGCAATGAGTGCCCTCCAGCACTCGTTTCCTTAGCAGGCATGGGTCTTATGGGGTCGAGTTGCTAGCCCGAGGCCCAACCCTCCTTACAGGGTGCACCACACACTTGCATGTGCACACACACACACACACACACACACACACACACACACACACACACACACACACACACACCTAGGGCCAGTTTAGTGTATCCAATCCACCTACTGCATGTCTTTGGAATGTGGGAGGAAACTGAAGCACCCGGAGGAAACCCACACAAGCACAGGGAAGAAATGCACACTCCACACAGAAGGCACCCCAGCAGAGAATCGAACTGGAGAACTTCCTGCTGTGAGACGACAGTGCTAACCGCCACACCACTGCACCATCCTCCACTTGGTTAATAACCAACAAAAACATTATACAATTTTTTTGGCTGGTGAACAGAGTATCACCATTACTGTTTTCTTAAGAAATTATTATTACAAAGCTATTTCTTACACAAAAGGTGCTGCATCTGACATTTAAAATGTTAATGCAAAAACAAAAATTGTCTGTTCAAACACAGAAACACATTTCAACTTCAACTTTAAATTTACTTCAACTTCAAATGTACTGTAGTTCTTATTTACTTCAACTTCAAATGTATTGTAGTTCTTATTTCCTAAGCACTTAATACACTTCGAAGTGAAGTAAATGCAAACAGCATAATGACCTTTAAAATATATTACAATGTTAAGAAAAATAACAATTGTACAACAGTAACCACTAAAATCACAAGGAAATGTCCCAAGTAAATCCAAACAAGCATTTCTCATAACGTCCATACCTCTGAATTCAAAAGGAACAAATCCTTCTTGATCGCATATATGAATGAAACTGCAACTCAAACAGCTACTGCTAATGTTGCAAGCAGGCTTAAACCAACATGCTGATTTAACTTGCACCAACTCAACATCCCACTGATGTCAGGTGATAATACAGGAAATGTCTATGAAGAACTCCAATTGTAAATTCATAAACTCAAACCCTCTAAAATTGTGGAAAAAGTTGATTTAAATTTTTCCCTCAATAACTGGCAAAGCAAGCATCATAATAAATGCAACAATGTTGTGAGATGTTAAACTACAGTAATTGCAAAAAACAGTACCAACAGTTAACAAAAGGATCTCTAAATCAAACTGCTAATGTAGAAGTAAAACAAATCAGTAAATTAGAATAGCAAATGACCACCAAATTAGCCCGTTACTCAGCAGTTCATTGGTAGACAAAGACCAAAGTAAAAGCTTTCAACATATCCAACCCTAAATCCAAATCCAACATAACCTACAACAATCAAATTCATGTGGTCACAACAAAACTGTTCACAAATTATGTAACAAAAATAAATAAATAATGTAGAGTAATCTAAAAAAATGCACGTATGAACAATTCTCTGACATCTTTGGACATGTATAATCTTCCTTAAATACTTCCTTGCCCTTAGCGATGTTTGATTATCAAGGTGTCTTGTTCTGAAAAGTTTACAGAACTGGAAGTAATATGTAGATATTATTATTTTAGCAGGGTGAAATTAAAGTCAGAATGGCCATAAGAAATCAATAAACAGCCAATTTTTCCTATAAGGAAGGTTAAAAGTCATTATTTGAAGATGTACATAGTTTGTGTGTTTGATTTAAGTTAAAAGGTTATGGGGGTATCCATGGGGTGTGTTTGGTTATTGTTTTAGCGTTTTCATTAAAACAGAGTCATGTAAAATGTGATATAGGCTCCCAGAGAGATGACAAAAAAACAACTGTATGCAAGAAGAATCTGCCAAACATTTGTGGGTACAAGCATACCTCTCAACCTCTTAGCACAAAAAATCTGGACAAAGCCTAAAATAATGGGGGACAAAGGTCCAACCAATTTTAAATATTGCTCTTATAAACTCAGAAAGTTGTTAGAACAACAGGATCTGTTTTTACATGCATTTTCAGAAGAATATGAAGTCTGAAACTCAAATGTACGTCATTATTTACTACTTCAATCCTAAGTGAATTGTCAGAAAACCACAAATTTTATTAGCAAAAATCTAGACATTCTGCAAAAATCTAGACAGCAGAGCGGTATGGAAGGAAGTGAGACAAACGCTGGAAATAGACATATAAAAAAAATCTGATATATAACAACTGGGAATAATCATAATGGCTATACAAAACATATTATTTTAGAATGTGAATGGTCTCACAGGTACAGACAAAAAGGAAAGAGTAATGCATTATATTAAGAAATGCAGAGTGCAAATAGCAATAATACAGGAGACACTTGGTAAAAATAACTGTGCAAATTTGATAAAGAAAGGATTTCAGGAGAGAAATTCAGCACAGTATCAGGGACAAAGGAAAAGAGGAGTACTTATACTAATTGCAAAAGTAACTAAAATAGTGAAAGAGGAGGGGAAACAGATAATAGTGGTAGATTTGTGGTAGTAAAGGGCTACATAAAGTGTTTATGTCTACAATACCTAAACAAATGGCAAAGATATCACCAAAATTGAGAGATACGGATCACTGTGGTTTTGTGGAATGGAAGCAATCATTTGACAACATTAACAGAACAGTGATTATCCAGAGTGAAACAGAGTGTAAGAAAATATCTCTTTCATTGGTGGATCTTGATACTGAGAAAGCAATTGACAGAGTAAGCTGGGATTTTATGGTAGGGCAATGGAAACATTTGCATTCCCTGATGCAATAAAAAGGTTACTTAAGAGGATATATCAGGGATTGTAGGCAAAATTTAAAGTGGAAGGATTCCTTTCTGATGAGCTGTCTAAAGAGAGGAATCAGGCAGGAGTGTACTCTTTCTTCTTTACTTGCTTTACATTTAAAGCCACTGGTAAAGAAAATAATGGACTCAAATTCGAGGACATAATTGGTATCGCAATCAAGAAAAGTTGGCTTTATTTGCAGATGATATTATTTTCTACCTGATTAAACCAGAAAAGGATTCATCACTGCTGTGGAACATCTTGAGAGAGTCTCAAGTCTTTTTTAGATATAAAATTAACGACGATAAAACAAAGGCAGTAGCAGTAAACTATGTACCCACACACGAACTGGTCCAGTCGTACCCAGATTTATGGGGACATGACAAAATTAACTATTTAGGAGTATGGATTAAAAAGGATTCTTTTATGGCAGCTAAGGATATGTGGGAAGAGACTAAACAAAAAGATAATACAGACAGACATATTTTTATCAACTAGAAAAAAGTTGTGGACAGTAATTAATAAAGAGCTGAAGGATTTTATCTGGGGGATAACAGGGCAAGGGTCAAGCTGTATAAACTGATCCTTCCAATACAACAAGATAGATTAGAATTCCCTGATTTAAAGGGATATTTTAGAGCTACATAGTTAAGGCTCATATACATAAAGCAGAAAGCTATAATTTAAAGTGGAAAGGGATGATGAAGCATGAGAGAAATGCAAGAAATAAGGACAGACTGGGCTTTTGGATGCAGATCCTTAAGAACAATAGCACACACACAGAATATTATATTCATAAAGCAGCACAAAGTATTCTAAGAACTAAATCAATACAAGAATGGAAAAAGGAGCTTTTGCCAACAGGGGTGACTGTAATTAGGGGTACAGAAATTAGGCAAGAGTGGGCTAGAAAAACTGCAAAGAAACCAAGGTACTGGGTGAAAATACCTAGAGAGGGAAAGATAATAGAATGGGAAGAAGACAGTAAGACATTTGGACTGCAGGCTAGAGACTGTCTTCACTATCAGGGACTGATATCAGAGTATAGGTATACAGAAAGGGATAGGGGAATCCAAAGTAAAAGATTTGCTCTGGTAGCTTTTAATTGTATCTAGAACAGAAGCTGCTGTTCAAAAGGGATAATTAGTAAGCAATATAAAATACTTCACTATAACTATAGCAATCAATCAGAGGATGTTAGAAAAGATTGGGATGAAAGATCGGATAAGCAATTCATAAGGAAACAGTGGAAGGACATATGCCAGCCTCCAAAATATGTAAGAAAGTCAAGATGATGTATGATTTTTCAATTGGAAGTGACTGCATAGGTATTTTTATACCCCAAACAGACTCCAAAGAACTTTTCCTCAGTTAGATGGCAAATGTTGGAGGTGTGATAAGGAAGAAAGACGTAAATGGGAACATGTTTTTGGGAGTGTAATGAGTTGGCAAACTTTAAACATTCCTTACAGAGTACTCTGTCAGAAATATTGGGTGAGCAAAAGAAGGTAACTAAGGAAACTATTTTTGAGCTGGGATACAATACCTGAATTGCCTAGACATACTGAAGCCTAATTAAGTTTAATTCTGGTGGTAGACAAAAATGCGATTACTAGAAAATGGAAATCAAAAGTCTAAACCAATTGTAGTTAAGTACTGAATATTTTTACAGAAATAAAAGAACTGGAAGTGGGATCTTTAGAAAAGGGTAGGAGCAAATTAAATTAAAAAAAATGGAAAGTATGGGAATAATACATGCAGAATAAGGTTTTGGAAGAGGATTGAAGTTACCCAAGATTATTCTCTGAAAATGTCATATAAACTACATCTTATCATTTTAGAGACACAGAATGCCTACAAGAAAGTGAAAACAGCCAAAAACTGAAAATGGTGAGTAGTAAAGGGTTTAAGAGAGAGAGCTGAAATCACAGGTGGAATAAAGAGAGTTTTGGTCCTTAAATTCTGCTTTTGTGGGAGAAAAACACAAAGGCTGTTTTGAAAGTAAGACATGAATTTCAAAACTTTTACTATATTGGATGACTGTCACGAAGGGCAGGTCCTTCAAGCAAAGTACTTTAAATTCAAACGGAGGCAGACTAAGTTTTTTAATTATAAAATTTAAGTTGTAAGCTTGAGAAATGGAGTGTCGTTAAGGTCTTGGCGGGAAAACTCCAATCATGAACTGCTATACAGCAGCCAGGAAAATAATGAAATCATGTGAGTTGAAATGAACTTTTACAACTTTTATACAGAATATTTGGACAACTAATGAGAAAAGGTAACCACTGCAAAAACTGAGGAACGGAACAAGGCAAGAACTTCAAGTTGCGAGCAAGACACCAGATAGAAAAACTATAATAATTGATCAGTTAAGATTATCTAGGCCCTTAACCTCCATCTAGGTCAGATAGTAACTTGCATGGGTTAAAAAGTTGACTAGTGTGGACTGGCTTGATCTTCCATGCCGTCAGAATCTGGAATCTGAAGCTGTGAGGAAGTATTCTGCACACTTAGTCTAGGTGATTAATGCCTGAGAAACATGGACCAAGACTGTGCTGTGCTGGTCATACAACAGTACCAAGAATTCTTTTTTTTTTAAACTTTAAACAGTGCTGTTTAAATGATAGATGCTGGAAGAAATTCAAAAGGATACCTTGATTCAGATGAAAGAGGAAGTGCTGGTTACATGCACTCAGGAGTACAAATACTTGTGTTAAAAAATAGAGGAGGTTGGTCTGTATAAAAAATAAATGATGAGAGGCTGAAAAGTTAAAAAAGCAAAGAAAGGGAGAGAATCCATTTGCAAAACATGTGCCAAAATCATCAATTCCAGATGCAGAGCATTAAAAATTGATGTGTCCTTGTTTGTTAATGTACCATATCACTAAGACAAGCTTTAACACCCTGCTCTCAGCATAATCTAGAAGGTTGAAAGGGATATGAGAACTGACATTACGTCATAGAAACTAATGAGATTTTTTTCAGCTGGAAAAACAGAAGCAGCAGTGCAAATTAAGGCATACTAGATCCAGACAATGGCAGCTGGGACATGGATTGTTGCCCACTGGTGGGCAAGGAGTCGGAGCTTGTACAGAAAGTTGAAAAGTACCAACTAGATTTAGTTACTCTTACCTGTACAGTACTGATTGTGGAACCAGACTTCTCATGTCCGGGGTTGGTGGTCTCCTACTCTAAAGCTGAACTTCAATAGAGGAGTTTTGCAAGTTTGGAGGTGTCACAGACCTCTGACTGCATGATATACAGCTGACATTTGTACCAATATACATGAAGATCACCACAACATGACTCCAAGTTGCAGAAATGCATATATACCTAAAAACTATTCAGAGGTTTCAGCTTTCTTTGAGAACATATTAGGTACTTGACAGGGTATCATTTAAAAAGCCCAGACTGTAAAGTTAGGATAAGGTTCAAAACCTGTTAAACAGTGTGGCACTATGTAATAATAAGCTTACTGCATCTAAATTGTGCACTGAATATCACTATCACATTGTAGTACTACAGCATCTTGCACTTAACCCCAGAAACTAGTTTACGTAATGAATAGCACTATATAACATATGCCCTTAACCCAAGAAACTACCCTATGAAACCCCTGTTAAAACATAATCCATAATCCTAAACAGCCCACCCCACTACAGGACCGGTCAACATGGATATACAGTTTCTAAGTGTCTCTGTGGTCAGCTTGATAAATTTGGGCATTCTAAGGAAATGTTGGAATTGTCTCCTGTTTTCTGACAACCAGTTAATCATTAAAGAAGGTAACAGTATGCAATAAATATAAACAAAAAAATCTTGCATACAAATGAGGTTGTCAAGAATACCCACAACAGACCGCTCACACAAACCGCTCACCACATACACAGACTTGTCTTATGCTGAGGCACTTAAAAGAAACCTTCCCAAATCTCAAAGACCTCTAAAGCCACATAATGGCAGCATTGCCTCTCAGCAATCACTAAAGCACACACCAAAAGCAACACAAAACATCTCACATAAGCCTACATCTAATGGTCCCCCAAGAGACCATAAGGCAAGGATATACTTTACCTAATACTCTTGTCATTGGGGACTCCATTATGTGACAGAGAGGTGGCCTCTCTCATCAGGTTAGACAAGGAGAAGATAATGGTTACTTGCCTATCTTTAGCTAAGATCCACAATATCACACATTTACACACTCAAGTCACTGCCCCTCCAGGTACAAATATGATTCTATCACAGTCCATGTGGGTGTAAATGACCTGAGATGTACATCATTGGACTCTATGAACAGACAATGGATTTCTTGGAACATGGATCACAAATTGGTATGAGGCCTGCAATGAGCAGCACTCTACCTTCACCAAGGATGACACCATTGTATGAAGATAACATGACTGATTTTAATAAATGGCTTCCTTTGGGTGAAGGGGGGGGGGGAGTCTAATATCAGTTGTCATGGCTGGACATGGTCAACAAACTACGTTACTTTGGCAAGGATGGGCTGCATCTGTCCCCTCCAGGTTTTCAGATGCTGTCTAAAACTTTGTCCACCGACTTGCAGCCTTTTTTAGCCAATGCCAAAAAGACAAAAAATACCAATATAGTGACAAATTCTCCAAGCAACCTTAATGATAGTTGCCTAAACAATAAAACTCCACACCCTTCAAGCCCTCCCCACTCTGGAAAATGTCAACATCAGTGCTGTGACAACAGACTTGGTTTAAAGCTGTAGAAGGCACTCTGGCATTGTAAGGTTACAGTGCCTTCCACACATTTGGACTAAGAACAGCACACACTGGGGTCTAAAGGTGGAGGTATCTTGATCTATGTTAGCAACAAACATACCTCCAAGTTGGTTAAACAGGCTGATACCACAGAGCTCATCCATGTGCATGTCACCATAGATAAGGTCCCTCATCATAGTATGCTTAGCTACAGGTCACCATCTATGCTCTTAGAGTATCACAGCTCTTACCTAAACCTACTAGAGGCACACACCATCCAACCAAACACCCTATTCATGGGTGACTTTAGCTACCTCTGTACAGACTGGGAAACCTACACTGCCCTAAACTCAAAGGCACAATGCTTCCTGGATTGTATTAATACAAACAATCTGGAACAGACAGTGCACGTCCTCAACATGGGAGAGCATTGCATCACCCCCCTGTGTCATTCTCTCACTACTGAAGTTCGATCACAAATCTGTCACCTTTGAAGTAAATCTCAACCTAGAAAACCCAGCTAAACCATTAAGAGTTAGGAACTATTCTAAGGAAAATTACATCCTATTAAGTGACAGTCTGTCAAAATTCAAGTCTCCCCCAAACCTAAGAACACAACTACCTATTCAAAATTATTCAATCCCTATACAAACACGCAAATGCTTGCTTAGACACTGCCATACCTACCAGAAAGTAAACTTAAAACAAACACTAAAAACAAACCCCACTGGTGGAATCCTTACCTAAACAAGGTATATAATAAAGGAAGAAAACTCATGGCCAAAATCAAGATCAGCAACTCCCTTAAAAGACAAGTGCTCTCTTATACAACCAAACAAGAAACTAAGAGGTCTAATTAAGTCCAACAAGGCCATCTACAAGGTCAGGATAACTTCACAGGCTAAGGACAATCACAAGGCCTTCTGCAGCTATGTCCAGAACCTTAATGGTAACACACAGATGTGTGCTGAACTAGTGGTGAATGGTACCGCCATCATCAATCAGGCTAACATAAATCTACTGGCTGATATAATCAGCTCAAACTTCACCCAATTATTAGCAGGGAACAGGTACTGGCAACACTTGTTAAAGCCAAGAACACCACCTCTGAGTTCTGACAGTATCCCTGGCTGCCTCCTGAACAGTCAAAAACACAACCTATTAAGAACACTTGAGGAACTCCCAACAGTATAAAAACAGTCTACATTAAAATGTGAATGGAGGACCCCCAACAGCCATTCCCTAACAAAGCCAGACCATCAATCAACCCAGGGAGCTACAGACCTATCAGTATAACAAGCCTAACATGCAAAGCCATGGAATGAATTATCATGAAAATGATAAACAAGGATCTTGGCAACCTACAGACAACGGATCCATTCCAATTTGGTTTTGTTGAGGCTTAACCTGGTAGATGTTTTTAAGAGGGTCAAGCAAGGTAATGGATGGTGGTAAAACAGTGTACACTGCACATCTTTACCTGGCTAAGGTGTTCAGTACAATACCTGACTCGGGCATTGTTGACAATCTCTCTGAGCTAGGCATAAATCCCTACATAACTCAGTGGATTGCCAGCTGGTTCACAGATCACTGGATTGCAAGCTGCTCCACAGACAAGACTCGTAGTCAGGATCGGTGAGACCACCTCCACCAAGAAACTGGTCACCAGTGAAGTACCCCAAGTCTCCATGCTGCACTCCATGCTTGGCATCTACTTCTCAGAAGTCAAGGCTAGCATTCAAGGTCTTTGGTTCACCAAGTTCGCAGATGACTGTAAACTGGGAGCTATTATAGATTCCCCCAAGACACCAACATCTTGTAGGAGGGCTTCACACACACAAATGACTGGTGCCAAAGCCATGGCTTAAAACTCAAAGCCAAAAATGTATTATAATGCCCTCTGGGAAAGTGTCAACCCAAGTTAATTATTCCTTTGATAAAAATGGGCCTACTTTAAATCACTGAAGTTGCAGAACATCGAACCTAACATAATCATAGACCAGATCATCGAAGTTCTGCAACACTGAAAATTAAATTAAAAAAATTTAATTAGCAAACAAGTTTTCTTTTACAGCAGCAAAAGTAGTAGAGACAAGGATAAAGGTTCTGTTCTAATAAGCAAACTGTTGAAAAAAAAAAATAAAAAGTACCGAACCACCACAGCAAAGCAAAACAGTTTATTAAAATAACAAAGCTAAACGAGTAAGTGTTTTTGTGATGTTCACATCACTTCATCAGACTAGTGAATGCAAAAAACAGAAGCAATTTAAATCGAAACACAGCCAATCAGCTGCTAGACCTGAAATCATTAACAGAAAGCACTTAAAATTAAAAACCTTAAAGTCAAATACATGGAGTATGTAAAAAACATGAAATATATAAAAAAAAAAAATAAAAAAAAACAAAGTAGAAAAGCAAATAGTGACAATATGGCAATGTTTAAGTGGACGTGCTTTGAGAAATGGTCTGAGTGATACTACACCATTTAAACCAGGTGCTTTATCTGCATTGAATAATAAAATCCATTTCTGTTCAGCTAACTCTATTTCTAATTCTCCTCCTCTCATACCCACATCTAAGCTTTCATGTACCAAATATTTGAACATATGTTTAGCTCCATGCTGCAGAACATGCTGTGCCAAAGCCTCAGTCTCTTTTTTATTCTTAATGTCCCAATAATGCTCAAAAATTCTTTCTATAATGGATCTGTTTGTTTTACCTATGTAAAAGGCATGGCAAACGTGGCAACTGCTAAAGTAAACTATATTTGTGGTCTTGCAGTCTGCATAGAAATCCAAATCAATTCTGAATTTAGCATACGGATGTATATAAACTGGGCCTGGGAGGCTATACTTACAAGCTGTACACATTCTGTACATACAAGTGCCTAACCTAGTTGTTTGCAATACCTGCCTATTCCAGTGTGATTTATAGCACATATGTTTCTTACGGGATTTATTATTCCTAAAAGAAAAGTGGGGTGTATCATCTATCACTCCTCTTAGTTCTTCCACCATTGTTAAAATATTCCAGTTGCTTTTAATAATGTCACAAAATTGATTAATGTCACTTGAATATTGCAAAAACACTCAAAGTGTCATCTTTATCATTAGTTCTAGTTCGTGCATCTAATCCCACCCTTTCGGAAAAGTAGGCACTACACGTATCTGCCCTGTCTCTCCAAGTATTATTAATGCAGGAATCAATTTCTTTCTCATTGTAATCTCTGTAAAAAAAAAAAAAAAGTCCTGTATAAATCATTAACAGCTGCTTCTAAGTCAAGGTCATTGTTATGCAATCTCATTATTCTATAAAACTGGCCCTTTATGACATTGCGTGCAACACGTCTGGGGTGCATACTTTTCTTATGCAGTAAATAGTTTTTCCTAGTAGGCTTCCTATAGACACGGGTGTGTATGTTCCTGTGCTATGTTTTCTTTATCTTAACATCTAGGAACTCTATCAGTTGAGTATTTAAAATCAACTATCAAAAAGCTCATTGTATGCATATAAGCAACAAACTCTTCCAAAACAGCTAAAGGGCCTTCCCACAGCAAGAACATATCGTCCACAAAACGAACATACCAAACTATGTATTTAGAGAAATAATTCATTTGTATGAGATACCTGCTCTCCCATTGTAGCAGTGCTAGGTTGGCATAGCTGTTGGCACAAGCTGTCCCCATAGCCATGCCAACCTTCTGTACAAAAAAACTCCTGTTCAAATAAAAAGACATTGTTCTCTAGAATGATCTCTAATAAAGCACACAGTAGATTAACCTTGTCATTGGTAAAACATTTCCTCTCATTAAGAAAAGCTCTAATGTTTTGAATCCCCCACTCATTGGGTATAACCGTACAAGAGACTCAATGTCCAAAGTTACCAATATGTAATCATTAGTCAGGTTAGAGGCCTTCTCAAACAGTCTCTGCAAAAATGTCTTGGGAGACCTTAAGTATTGTCTCACACCCCTCTAACTGTGTGCAAGTTCTTTTCAACATAGATGGACAGCGGTTCTGTGCTCCAGCCTCTCTCTGACACTATAGGATGCATAGGTGGACAAATCTAGGTTCTTGTGAATCTTTGGAAGCCCATATTTGATGGAATAAGTGTGTGGTCAACAATGAAATAGTTAAATAGGCTTTCAGAGATAAGACCAGTCATAAGCATGTCAAAAATCAAGGAGGAGACTTTCCCAGCCAAACCATTATCAGATCTTGATACACATAGATATGTATTTTCATCATATAGCAAATGCCTCATTTGGGTTAAATACAACTCCCTATCTGAAACAATGATGCCTCCAACCTTTATCCACTGGTCTGCATGCATCTGAGACATGTCACACACAATGTCATAAAGGCGCAGTTTTATAGAATAATGAGATCGCATAGGGCCTGATTAAGCCATGTTTCATGCCATTTACAAGACATCCTGAGATATTATCTGGTCCTGTTCATGCAGTGTTCTTGGCCTTAGAGAGATCATTAAAGATCTGTTCCTTAGTGATAAAGGGGGGAGTTGTATTTGATGGTATTCCCTGAGGGGAGGTTGAGGGGGAGCGAGAGAGGGGTAAAGTTAGAGTCGAGTTTATAGGCCAACAGGTTTGCTATATCTTGGCTCCATTAACAATAAGCTCTGCACACAACTTTTTATATTGCTTTTGAGGATGCATACATAGCAACCTCAAAGGCAATACACAGTTGTGTGTTAGAAGTAGATAATGTGTTAAGTTCATTTAAGGTTTTTAGAGAAAGTGAAAAAAAAACAGAACTTTAGAATTTTGCGGGGGAAGACACTAGCTTGAAGGTTTGGGAAAGACTCGTTTAGGTGTAGGCATGTTAGTGAAAACACCAGATGTGTTATGAACACCATAGAGTTTCTAGTAGGAAGACCACTTGTATGCAATTTGAGAATTAAATCAAAGCCAGTAAAAGTAATTTTAGTGTATACATATAAGCAAATATAGGGTGACAAGGTTTTCTTTGAAGAAGCAAATTGTGTGGTTATAGATTGTGTTGTACTGGTACCAAATTTAAGTTGTAATTTGTGGGATATGACAAATTACACAAAACATGAAAGGTTATTAAAGACATAATGAATTATGGAAGGTTACTCTTTGGTAAAGAAAGGCAGGACATATTTGGGGGGAATTTAACAGGTCAGGTTTTATTTTATGAAGAAGTAGAAGTGCAAGGATGTATAAAGGTGACACATTATAGAGATTATTTGGCAAGATGGACTAGGGTTGAGGTGAGTGAAGAAATGTAGAAGGAAATGGTATTAGAGTTAATGGGAAATTTGTTAAAATTAACGAGTTATAGAGGCGGAAAAAAAGGATGTTGTGAAAGGAGCTTGTGTCATTGAGACCATTCTACAGTTAGTGGTCGGACTGGTTGGGGAGTATAAAGAAAAGTATAACAAATTTAAAGGTAGGGAAAGAGCTAGGGAGGAAGGGAAATGAGTAGGAAGCACTAATGAGATAGAGTATTATTTAGAAAAAAAGTTGTGAGAAATATGGAAAGGAACATGGGTGACATTAAGGGTTTGAAGTACAGAGCAAGGCTTTTTGAAGAGTAAAAATGAGGGGACATCTCCTTTCATGGTAAAAGTGAGGCATGAAGAACCAGAGTATACTAGCTGTAGGATGAGATGGAGTAATATGTTATACACAAAAGGAAATTGTGAATGTAGTGATAAGATATGTAGCGAGAATGTATGCGGAAGGGGAATGTGTTAAAGATGATAGTTGGAAAGTAAAAGGAATAATAAAAAAAGTGGAGAGGGTGGAAAGCATGATTACAAGACATGAGTTGGAAAATCATTAAAGGAAGGAAGGAAGCTTATTTCCAGGACCAGATAGGATAGGTTGAGTTTTTTAAAGAAATAAAAAAGGGTATGAGAAGAGTATCTGTGAAAGTATTAAGTAAATGGTTAAAGGTAGAATAAGAGGACAGAAATTTGTGATAGTGTAATAATGTTATAGGGGATAAAGGGAACATTGGGGCCTACTATGGGGAAACACACTAGAAATATTTATGAGGATGTTGCAAGAAAAAATGTAATTTTAAAAGTAGTAGTGTGAGGGAGGTATGTTGTTTAAGATAAGTAAGTTACAGAAATTTTAATGATTCTAAGTGAAGTGATAGCGTTGTTGGAGGAAAAGCTGAAAGGTTAATTAAAGTCTTGGTATAGGAAAAGAATTTGATCATTTTTTCATGCTCTGGCTTGGTTCATATTGAGTTGGAATTGGTTTGGAGGGAGTGGGGATTAAATTGGTAAGGTCAGAGCATAGAAATAACTGGGTGAGAGTTGTGGTGAATGATGTGTAGGAAAGAGAATGAGTGAAAAGTGGAGTGAGAAAAGGCTGTCAGAGAGTATTTTCGTTCTGTTGATGAACGTGCAGTAATAAATTGTTCAAGTAAAATGGACGAAGAAAGATGGGAAGTAAACAAGGGTGGGTGGTTACATTTTTTTAATATTAACTGCAGAAGACTTAGTTGTTACTGTCCAGAGTAAAGGTTGGATGCCAACCCCATGGTGTAAAGGAAGAAGACCCTAATTACGTCAGACTACTCAAGTTAATTTAGTGGCTTAGGAGCATGCAAGACTAGCCAGGTAGGATGGGAGCATTTGGCAACTGCTGCTTTGTCCATCCTAATAACCAAGAAGTGGCTCTAGCTCACCACACATTGACATTTAGGAAGAGCATCAGGTGCGTACCTAGTAGAGTTCTGGGTTAGCATGCAGATAAAAGAATATTGGGTTAATATGAGGTTGTTTTAAAAAAAAAAGTGCAGTAAAAGAGAGGCAGGAAAGAATTGAAGGACTTTATGAATATGGGGACTTTGGTAGAGATTATTGTTGGATAAATTACTGGTAAAAATCAAACACGAAACGTAAAGCACAGGAAGATATGTTATGTATGTGGGGCGGAGGAAATAAGAAAGTATGTTTTTGGAATGGAAGATGATTGAAGGGTTTAGGAAATTAAGAGTACATTAGGCAAGATTGTTTTGCAAAAATTAACATTGGTATACTTTTGTGTGGGGATCATAGGTGTGAAAAGAATTAAGTAGAAATGTGGGATAAAATTGTATGCTGCTATATAGTGTAGCTGGAAGAAGAGATGCAAAAATGTGTTTTTTTTAATGTGTTGAAAGAGGAGAAGATATAGCTAAAGTGAAGAAAGGGTCATTGCAAAAAAAAAGGTGCAGATTAAGGAATGTGGAAAGTAGACTGTACAGTGTTACAATGTGGCAAGTGGCCTAATGTATAAGGCATTGGCCTCCCAGGGATTGCGGGTTTGAGTCCCATCTGGTGTGGTATAATCTTCAGTGGCTCTACTCGACAGAGGCACTGGGAACTAATGTCAGGTGGCACGATGCCAGGGTAATCCTATGGGCTAGGCTTGTAAAGGCTCCAGAGCCATATGCCTAGTACACACCTATTAACAATGACCTCGACAGCTATTAATGATCTTAAACAGGACTTTATTTACAGAGGTTACAATGAGAAAGAAATTGATTCCTGTATTAATAACACTTGGAGTGACAGGGCAGATAAGTGTAGAGCCTACTTTTCAGAAAGGGTGGAATTAGATACACGAAGTAGAACTAATGGTAAAGATAACACTTTGAGTGTCTTTGCAATATTCAAGTGACATTAATCAATTTTGTGACATTATTAAGAAAAAATGGAACATTTTAACAATGGTAGAAGAACTAAGAGGAGTGACAGATGATACACCTCGCTTTTCTTTTAAGAATAATAAATCCCCTTAAGAAACATCTATGTTATAAATCACACTGGCGTAGGCAGGTATTACAAACAACTAGGTTAGACATTTATATGTGCAGAATGTGTACAGAGTGTAAGTATAGCCTCCCAGGCCCAGTTTATATAGATACGTATGCTATGTTCAGAACTGATTTGGATTTCTATGCACTCTGCAAGACCACAAATATAGTTTACTTTAGCAGTTGCCAAGTTTGCCATGCCTTTTACATAGGTAAAACAAATAGATCCCTTAAAGAAAGAATTCTTGAGCATTATAGGGACATTAAGAATAAAAAAAAGAGACAGACGCTTTGGCACAGCATGTTCTGCAGCATGGAGCTGAACATAAGTTCAAATTTTTGGTACCTGAAAGCTTAGATGTGGGTATGAGAGGAGGAGACATTAGAAATTGCACAGAGTTAGCTGAACAGAAATGGATTTTATTATTCAATGCAGATAAAGCACCTGGTTTAAATGGTGTAGTATCTCCCAAACCATTTTCAAAGCACGACCACTTAAACATTGACATATTGTCACTATTTGCCTTTCTATTTGTTTTTTTTTTTTTTTAAATATATTTCATGTTTTTTACATACTTCATGTATTTGACTTTAAGGTTTTTAATTTTAAGTGCTTTCTGTTAATGATTTCAGGTCTAGCAGCTGATTGGCTGTGTTTTGATTTAAATTGCTTCTGTTTTTTTGCATTCACTAGTCTGATGAAGTGATGTGAACATCATGAAAGCACTTACTCTCTTAGCTTTTTTATTTTAATAAACTGTTTTGCTTTGCTGTGGTGGTTCGGTAAGTCTTCTTTCACGTTTTTCTCCTGCACCCCCCACACCCCCTGCTACTTGAATATACCCACTCCAAGATCGCACTACAGTGAAGAAAATAGTAAATTTCCTGTTTCACGCTGTATGGTGATCTCCATTCAAATTGCTTGATGTTGCAGAACTTCGATGATCTGGTCTTCGATCATGTTAGGTTCGATGTTCTGCAACTTCAATGATTTGAAGTAAACCCATAAAAACATCCCTAAGAGTTGATCCTGTAGTAAGGGATATGCAGCCAGCAATGTGGCCTTTGACCAACATGTAGCTAAGATAGTAAAATCATTCTATATCACCCAACTTATAGGTAAAGGTATGACCATCCAGGTCCAAGGAAGTTATAGTACCACTCTACTCTTCATAGTACCACTCTACTCAGCCTTTATCAGACCTGTCACTGAGTACAATGCCCCTCTGGCATGTACCTAACCAAGCCCTTTCAATAACTGGAATGCCCATAAACGTTTCACACCAGGACAATTCATAGCATGAATACACTGTCCTGCACTGATCACCTAAAGGCTCTGTCTCTGCATTCAGTCTCCTACAAGCTGTTGGGGGGAATCTTTGTCTAGCTTACACGGCTTCCTAAGATTCCTAAGAAACAGCCCTGATGGATCTGTTGCACATGAGCATAAGAAGAGCACCAGAAACACTACATCCAAGGATCTGAACTTCACTTGTAACAAACAGAACATAACGAAGATACAGATATGCATCCCAAATGATCCCTGAGCTGTGCAAAAGGCTCCCCAGCCATATAAAATAGAATTCATCCCTGCCTCTATTCAAACGCAACTTTGACAATTGAACAGGAAATCATAAATTTATCCCTGGTCTGGCCCCCAAGTTCCTCATGGACAGAGACTATCAATAAGAAAAGTTTTATCCTCACACCTCCCATACAAATCTCTTAGTTACCTCCCTACTAACAAGCCCCCCACCATATAGACGCCCATGATACTCAGGACCCAAATGGTTTGGGGTGTGCAGATAGGCTTGTAAAGGCCCTAGTGATCATTAACCTAGTAATAACCTATGAAGATAAAACAAACATGCTACTGCTGAAATATATGTCCTATGGAATGTTTTAAAAGTATGCAATAAAACTTCAGTGTTGCTCTCTATAGTCTTTCGGCTATTCCCAGTTAGGGGTTGCCAGAGAGGAACTCCCGTCTGCCAATGACTGGGTGGATTTTTACGGTGCCGAGTTGCCAGCCCGACGTCCAACCTTCAAAGGAGGCACGCACCTACCTGCATGTCTTTAACATCACTCGACCACAGGGAGGACATGCAGACTCCACACAGAAGGCGCTCTAGCCAAGAATCGAACGGGAGAACCTGTTGCTGTGAGGCGACAATGCTAACCCCTGCACCACCGCAGCCTCAGTGCTGATCTCTATAGTACTTCATTATTATAGATTCCTTTCAGAGAAACTCAAAAGTAATGAAAGGTCATTTAATCTGAGGCAAAGTGCAGCATGCTGGATGTAAGTTTTATGTACACCACTAAAAAGCAGCAGCAGCAACAACTTAACAGGAGAGAGTTCAACAGGCATGCGTTTTTAAAGTATTATTGGCAGTACAGCTTAGTGAGTTGCACTGGCAAGCTGTACTCTGTTAACTAATTCTTATTCTCACAACCTTTGCCACACAATGTGCAACTCTGAGCAAGTCAGTTAACCAAAACAATGTTTCCAACTGCACTTCATAACAGGAACATAAGTGAACTAGGATCTTAAATGATTAATCACAGATCTCAACTTTTTATTTGAAAATCAAACACACAACTCTTAAATCCTAATATTTCTATATTAATGCCATTAGCTTATAAAGTTTATAGAAAAAGAATGTTTTATTAATGAGAATTTTCTAAATTAATGAGAATTTTCTAAATAATACATTCGTATGGCATGTTTGACATTCTTTGCTTGCTGTATGACTTATGTTCCATTGCAAAAATCACAACATTCAAAATGCAGTGGTTGATATGTTAATTGCATACACTATTTGGAATAGACAACAAATGGTATAATCACAATCTAATATGCCACTCTACACTTTTCCATGTTCATTTACTTCCACTAGTAAAACAATGACACAACTCAATTTAGTTCTATAGTTTGTTTGTTCAGAAAATGTAAAAGTCTATCAGCCGTAGTATCAAGTTAGGGCTGTATTTTAAGACTTAATAGTCATATTGTGAGGAGGTATCTACAAAACAATTTAAGATCTGGAAGGGACTGCTTTATTAGCTACTGTTTACTCACCCATCTAGCTTGTTTCAATGTGTTGGTACCTCAAAAAATATGTGATGTCCTAAAAATTGACTGATAAATCAATGTCCCTTCATCAGTTTGATACTACTGTTATGGTCTCCCTTAAATGTATTAGCTTTTCTTATTACTATTCTCTGGAATAAGCCACTCCTCCAATTATGATACTGCTTAACAGCCATTACATATTCCATTCTGGAGAAATAACTACTCAGTGCTTGTAAACTTAGTTTCAAAATATTCTTTTTAACCTTTGTGTTAACCTTATATTTTGCTTTCTGCTCTTTTCAGGTTGGTACCACTGAATAACCATATTTCCTAAAATAAATGTCATAAAATATACCCTCTGATGTTCAGACGCTTGCTGTATTCATAAGTATTACCACCCTGTATTTTCTAATCATTAGCTTTGCATACTTTACTTTGTAGAAAGAATCACCTTTTGCCATGCAGAGATTTCCTAAAACCTTGCTTGCTTTAACTTTTATTTCTATCCAGCTATACCCACTGAAAAGGTAGTCAATAGTCAACTTACATCTCCAACGCATTAATCTCATATTGTTACACAACTAGGCAATTGACTATAGTAACTACTAATCATTGTAAGGTCTTTGCCCTAAAGTCAAACATCCTAACACCATTCCAATTAACTGCATAACAGTCCTATCTTCTGATAAAAAGTTATATACTAGATCCCTTCAACCCACATTTAAATCACAGCTTCTCTATAATTAGCTCTTAATTACAGCACATCTGCACTGTTCAGCATTAATATGTGGTCAAACCTCTTAGTACAAGGAATTGGGACAGATTTTAAATATTGCTCTTATAAACTTAGAAAGTTGCTAGATTAACAGCATTTGTCTTAGCATACATTTTCTGATGGAAATGAAGTCTGAAACTCAAATGTATGGCATTATTTAGTTATTTCAATCCTCAGTGGCTTGCCAGAAAACCACAAATTTTATGAGAAATATGCCAAAAATATGAGACAAATCTGGACAGTTGAGAGGTATGTAAATGTGGTTTGCATCTTAAATCAGTGTTTCTTCCAAATTTCGTTTAAAGAAAAACTCCACTTGGAATTCAAAACATGTTTCTCTTTTCATTGTAGCTTTGATTTCTGAGCTATTTTAATGCATCAGAATTCACTTAAGATGATTCTTATAAAATTATAATTTTTTTTCTGCAAAATGGTTAACACAGAGCCTGCCATAGTGGTGCTTTTATCGCTTTCTTATCCCTTTATCAAAATCCATTAGTCACGCTAGATGTAAGGAAACAGTGTCTTCTTCTCACTGCATTGACATAAAATCAAAGTGATGTGAATCACAGGGAGATTTGCATTTTTATCCTGAATGACATCATATGCCTTTCACTTAGAGCTTGCATCAAGCTATTCACAGCAGTTACACAGCTCCAGCCAAAGTAACTAAATTGCAAACTTTTATAAGGATCATCATTCTGTAATCCTACTGAGCACTGGCAGACCCTCTCACACACACTCCTCCTGAGGTGTCAAAGCTACTACTGCAATCCAAGAGCTGTAAATCAACATTTCAAATAACTAGTTCTGCTAATCACTTGTGTCTGCAGCAGTAGGAAGATGTGTGTGCTTTTTATCCTGAACATTGGAGAAACATACTAATGTGCTTACTGTTTTTGTTCAAATATATTTTACCAGCAAACTAAAAGTACAACTACATGTTCCTGAATTTGGTTTGTGAGATTTTTTTTAAGCTGAGGAACATACGCCTTCATACATAAAGTTTTCTTACTCCTGTTGTATAAACCTTTGACTTTTTTATATTGCAACATACTAACGTCATTAAAACCACAATCCTGGAATATGACAAATCAGTAACTGTGTATGCAAAACTAACGCTACTTTTTATAAAACTGCTGTAGTTACAAAAAATAATACTTTCAAGTGGATTACTACACAAAAAATGTGGTTGACTATTACAGTTACCATGTTTTTTAGAATCAAAGTGGGTTATTCTTACTTAAACTCGAGACTGCGCAGGACAAATTGTGCAATTATCAATTGAAAACAAACTATTTTCATCTTATTACCAAAATACTTAGTGATATGTAATGTTGGTTGTTTATACTACTTTATATATTATTAAGATGACCTAAATGTACTAACACAGCTTTCTGTGACACAATATTTCTTCTTGTAAAATATACAGAGCTGCCCAAATCAGGAGTGTTCTGCAGAAAGTGAGACAAGTAAGTAACCTTATCAACAAGGTGTATTAATATGGTTTTGCTTTCTCACTGTAATAAAGGCAGTGGAAAACAATTTCACGGGACTCTGCTCCCCCCTCCCACCTTTTTAATAGCAGCTGCATATCTTTTGAAACAAGCAGGACTGATTGCCTATCAAAGACTGGGGCAGCACCTGACAGGACAGGCTTAAGATTTTCCTGTGTTTCTGGTATGTCGTGTAGGTGGAGCCAAGCTCCTCTGTCAAAATATGAGATAAGTTAAGCTTAACAAAATGGGTGGGCTTTTCCTTCCATTTTCCCAAAAAGCAATGAAATTAAAGTTTTATTAACTGCAGGCAGCTCTCTGGTACCTTATCAATACTGGAACCATAATGTAGGAATAAAAGAAACCTAAGGGCTGCATTAAACTGTAGGAGGCTAGACTTCCTTTAATTATGGAAAGGTCTCCACAAACTATATGTGTGTGTGTGTGTGTGTGTATATATATATATATATATATATATATATATATATATATATATATATATATATATGTGTATATATATATGTTTACTTTGAGCTAATATATTCATTATGACAGTGCACAAATAGTAATATTTCTGTGTCTTGTATAACTTCATATCCCATTTTCCAGCAGTCATCACATCAGAGTGCTAGGCTGTGCATTACATAACTTTAAACTAATCCAAAGAGGATACACATTGTGTGCTGAAGTCATTTTAATGACTTACTGCTCAGGCTGTCACTTCTTAGACTTGTAAACATATATAACGTGCAACCATGTTCAGTCAGACAAACACCTGGAGAGAAGCAGTAACAACTAGTTAGGTGAAGCTTCTAATATAAAACTGTCTGTTATTAACTTGCTTAGCTGTCAAACTTCAAATGGTGTTGCTGTCTACTGTGCAAGTGTCAATCTTCTGCATATATGTTATAAAAATCTACATTAGGGACCAAGATAAAACATCAGTCTATAAAAGTACCGAATTAATATCCCATACCTTCATATAATATCCCATACCTTCATATAACTCCACCTATTAATTTGAGAAGTTACATATGTAAATGTACTGGTGCGATGCACCTGCTAGATTAAAACAGTCCGTCTTCTTTTGCCTGTATCCACCCCTTATAAAAAGCAATAGTCTGGTTTTACATTTAAAAATGTAGATGTTAGTGCCTTGCTTTCAACCACCTCTGCAAAAACTGCATCTTTTATCTCTTTGCACATTTTAAGAAATAATCAGTCTTGCTCCCCAAATAAAGTGGTAACTTAAGCAAAGATTTATTCCCAAGTCATCTTCTACATAAACTGTACTAAAATACATACATTGTAGAATTTTTCACTTAACTTGCAACAACCTGGGTTTCTTTTTGTTGAAAAAAAATCACTGTTTATTGAAAAGTATGCAACACCACACACTACATAAAAAACAAAACAACTGCCACATAAAAAGGTATATGCAACAACTAGTCTATAAACACACTGTATAATATAACACAACATAATTAAGAAGATATACATTGGCATTCTTTTATTAGTCATAACATCTGCAAAATTCAACAACCAGGTCTAGCTAATTCAAAATATTTAGAAATAACATTTTAGAAACATTTAACAGTAATGTTCTATAAATGTAGCTTACATAAATACTTAAACGCAGAACTTGCTTTATTAAACTTTACAGTTAGAATAAATAACAATCCAATGTGGAATTAATTCCTATCACCCTTTACCAATTCAACTTTAAAAGCAACACGTTTCTTAATTGCATGATACCAAATTGGATTAACAGCCTTATAAAACCATAAAATATGTAGCAAGTCAGCATCTTGGTCTTTACAGATATTATATTTAGGATTACACAAATGAAAGTAGGTAGTTAACTAAGGAATTTTGAAAGTTATGCCTTGTCTTTAATTGTGTTTAAATTGATTTAATGAAGGAAACTTGTGTAATAATGATCCATCCAAATATCATTCTACTCAGAAAATACTAGAAAAGAAGTATAATACTTACAAAAGAAAAAATATACCTCAGGTGCATGTAATAAACAGCTTCTGATAAACCCAAAAAACGTTGATTACTTGTGTGTTGATTAACTATTCAGCCAAAATAATCCATTAAGAGTTCTGTTTGTTAAACTAAACATATGTAAGTAGCCAACAGTAAAGGTATTTTTACAGAAAAAACACTTAAAAGAGGGAATTAAATTGATCATAGAATCATCTAGTAGTAATTTACACAGAATGATGTATTTTTGTAATGTGGCTATTTATTAAAAACATTGTGTTACCTGTATCCGTTGAAAAACAAAGCATGTTTGTAAAAATGCTAATATTTTCATTAAATCCTGAATATGATAATTAATAATATCTACTTTTTTAGGGCAGCAGAAGTTAAGAATGGGAGAAATAATATGCATTTCTTTTTCAAAGAAATTTGAGGGAGCACAACATTTCAGCATGACTAAACAACAACAGTCTATTTTGGAAGATTTCAAAATAAAAAAATTCAGGAATTTTAAAATTACGCTTTTATTTTGCGGCTGATAATTTTATAAACAACTCTTATGGATTTAAAGGTCTAATTCTACTTCAAATTTTCATTAAGAAGCTTGTTGAAAAAACATTTAGGAATTAATAAAACAGAAGAATTGATTTAAAAAAAACTGGAAAAGCATTCATCTTTAAAAATCTAAATTTTGCAAAGGAAAGAAAACAGCCTTCATCCCAGTGTACAATAACCTCTGGACAATGTTCGTCTTTAAAACTGAAATATTGCAAATGAAAGAAAACAGCCTGTATACTAGTGCACAGTACATAGCATGATTATATCTGAATTATTAAAGGCAGAATAATTATGGGAAAATAAAGTAAATATTTTACGGAATTGCCACCAAAAGAAAAAAAAATTAGTTTGTAGAGGTTAACATAACTGGAGCAATAGTACATTGTTTATAATTGGAGACCAAGAAGAACTTCCATATAACATTTGGCGAATGAGGAATATTGAATAAGTAAATATTTAGCTAAAATATCAGCAAACACTGCACCAGAGACTTGAGTGCTATATGTTTACAGGAATTTAAGAAAGTTAATAACAGAGAAAAGAGGTTTTATGTGCAAATTAGACATCAAGAACGTGGCACCCCACCCTTGCCTTGCATCAGATTTAATTAGAATATGTTAGGATAATGACAGAGATGATAGTAGATGAGTTTTAATACAAAATTTTTATACTATGAATTTTGCTGGAAAATTAACATTTTATAATAACTTATGAAAGATAACAATTTGGTCAAAAGTTTTGAAAGCATTTACGGCTAAAGCAGAGACAAAATGCATGTAAATGAGAAAAGATATTAATGACTCAATGAACAATAAACATTGAGTCTACTATCCAGAAAGGAAACTTGAATGAAAAAAAGAGTAATTATATTTGAAAGAAGAGTTGTTAGTTTCTAGCCATAACTGAATACAATTTTAGATATAAATGAATAAAGACAATAAGTCTGCAATTTAGTGGTCGGATACCTTTGTATTCAGTTTAGGGATTAAGTTTTATTATATCAATTCAGATGCAAATTATAAATCCCATTTATATAAATGTAATTGTATAGCCTAACCAACATTTTTACACACAGAGTTGGAAACTTTCTGAAAAATATGGCAAAAAAAACATAAGGACTCACATCATGAGAACTTCACAATCTGGTTACTGTTTGAACAACTTTAGAAAAAAAGATCAGAGAATCAAACTCCTCAACAGAACTGAAAGATTATTTCAAAAGAGGCACTAAATATAAGAAATCTTCCCACTGAGAGTCTGGGGAAAAAACATTCACTTCCAGCAATACCTTTAAAATATTAGTGATACGATCATTAGGTTTACTGATTTTTATAATTTTAGTCAAGGAGAAGGATGAAGAGACATTCAGAAAAGATAGAAATAATTTTGCTTCTGTCTATAGTAACTGGGAATTATAAAGACTAATCTTTTACCAAACCTTCAAAGTTTCTACCTGTCACTGTATCTCCAAACATTTAACTTGCACTTCTGGTATTGAGGGCAGCCTGCAGTAGTCATCTTTTCGGGCTGTCTCAGTTGGCATGACTTTGCTGTTAACTAAAGACACTTTCACTATTAAGATAAAGTACTGCTGTGGCCAGTGGGTTACTTCTGAATGTCAATGTCTTTTAAGAAAAGCTCAGAAGTAACTAAAAATCAGGATTATCTTCTGTGTGGTAGGCCTACAGTGACTCAGGTCTGTACCGATTCCCAAAGAGACAGTGAAATTGTTCTGAGTGATTTACTATGAAATTTTAATGACTTCGTCCTTCACTATCCCTTATTATGGCAAAGTGAAGAAATAATGGTTGATTCATTAAGAGGTTCAAGGAGTGCACCAGAAAGATTGAGCATACATTTTTCAACATTCAGACATACTGCCTCTACCCCTCAACATGAGTCTAATGAAACTACACTCAAATGGTAGGCAGTCAAGCCAAGACTGAACAGTCAGACACAGCAAGTTGACAGATGCTGAAGACAAAGCCCAGTACAAAAACATCTGTCTGGTGGGGATAAGCCAGACAGGAAGTCTGTTGGAAAGGTGGATTAAGATACCCATGACTGAACTGCTAATTCAGTATGCCTATACAGATGTTTTCCTTGGGGCTGCAACAAACATTAAGACAACACAGCAATACACTGTTTGATTTGCCTATACATTCTTTAAAAAATAAAGTAATGTCCCTTTTGTAGAAGCCGTGCAAAATATAGACTACTTAATTTTATTTTGCTTTTGTTTATGGTCTGTCAAAATGGGCTTAATCAAAACCAGCTTTTCAGCACAGGTCCGTGGAGAAAAACTTCCAACATTTTACAAACATTTTTAAACATTTAGTCATATACATGAAAACAGACAAAGTAATTACATATTAATAATTACACACAGATTTGCTACTTAGATTACATTCAACTGAAAATAGATGCAACTATTACAGTATAAAAGATACTTGTGCTTTAGTAGATGTTGAGCATTGAGCATCTGAAGAGGTGTATTAGTGGATTTGTCAGATAGATAAAAGATCATATGATTACTGCTTAGTAATTCAAAGAACTTGAGGTATGGGAATGAACTAGTCAGGACAAAAAATGTTAATCCTGTAGTTAAGAGGTGGAGTATAAAGTAGAATCATACACACACACACACACACACAAATATATATACATACACACACACATGACTAACATTGTTTATATCAGAAGTATAGAGGTGGGAGTGAGCAGTGTTACAAAACAATGTCGACAGCTGGGAAATTCTAGTAAAACTATTCAGGTATTGGAAAAAAACTGGTTGTAGGACATAGGATTCTGAATGAACAGAAATGGTTTGACGAGATGACAAGCTGAAGATAACAATGGACTTTATCCTAGAGATGTACAGGAGCAGCTCCACTGATTTGATAGGTGAAGTTTTACTTAGCATACTCTCTACAGAACTTCTGCTCGAAAAAAATGAAAACATTATTCTGTTTCAATCAT
This sequence comes from Protopterus annectens, assembly GCF_019279795.1. NCBI lineage: Eukaryota > Metazoa > Chordata > Ceratodontiformes > Protopteridae > Protopterus > Protopterus annectens. Next base: position 433,104,538 of record NC_056726.1, read on the forward strand.
AAATGTGCAGGCAGCGCAAACTGAGAATTTGAATAATTTATCTTTTTATTTTTTCATGGGCAAAACATTTCCTGATTCAGTAGTGGCTTTATCAACATAAGATAATGGGCTACGGTAAAGAGAACAAACAATTCTGGTAACAATGGTTTAATCTGAGCATGCATGACTGGTGCAGTAGGAGGTGAAAGCACAATGCAATTGAAAACTCCAGTGCTACTTCCATTATTTTAACAAAGAATCCAACAGAGGGAAAAAAGTAGCTTTGCCAGTAAGGCTACATGCAGTGGGATCTTTCCAGGGAATGCAGAACTTTTAAACCTGATGGCTAACATGGACAAACAACTGTATGAGAGAACCATTTAAAAACCATGTCATTTTTTTTATTTACTTTGAAGTTAACTAAAGCTACTAGCAATAAGCAACAAAGTAGCGGGTGTAAACTAGTAATGGGCATTTATTAAATTTTATTATGCTTACTGCTATTATTAATAATAAAGGAATTCCAGGATTAATATTTTTCCATCAGATGTCTTTGGTGTTAGCTAATGGAGGAATGAAAAACTCTACTGTCACCAAACAGTAGATAATACTGAAGGGACAAGGTGTTATTTGTTAAACAGATTTCTTCATAATATAATGATTGGCTGGGGCTGTGCTAGTTATAAAGACTAATTTCCTTCAAGAACATAACCTTTGCTATGTGTATTACTATTTACTAGCAAAGTTAGTAACAGATCATAAATGCTGTAGTGTGAACATTTTTTTTTTACTCTGTATATAGATGGATCCAAGCCCTGAAGCTGTTCAAATACATGAGATGGGTTTTCCTCTTGAACTAGATGCTGCCACGTAGTGCATGCTGCAGCAGAATGCTCAAAGTTACAGGTACAAGACAACTTGGCCAATAGTTCAAAGCGAAGTGTGCTCTGCTTTGGCTATTACAAACAGTTTTGAAGGTCAGAAAGTCAAACTGAACGACCGCATTCGTATGAGAACCATTTAAAAACCATGTCATTTTTTTTATTTACTTTGAAGTTAACTAAAGCTACTAGCAAGAAGCAACAAAGTAGCGGGTGTAAACTAGTAATGGGCATTTATTAAATGTTATTATGCTTACTGCTATTATTAATAATAAAGGAATTCCAGGATTAATATTTTTCCATCAGATGTCTTTGGTGTTAGCTAATGGAGGAATGAAAAACTCTACTGCCACCAAACAGTAGATAATACTGAAGGGACAAGGTGTTATTTGTTAAACCGATTTCTTCATAATATAATGATTGGCTGGGGCTGTTCTAGTTATAAAGACTAATTTCCTTCAAGGACATCACCTTTGCTACGTGTATTACTATTTACTAGCAAAGTTAGTAACAGATCATAAATGCTGTAGTGCAAACTTTTTTTTTACTCTGTATATAGATGGATCCAAGCCCTGAAGCTGTTCAAATACATGAGATGGGTTTTCTTCTTGAACTAGATGCTGCCACGTAGTGCATGCTGCAGCAGAATGCTCAAAGTTACAGGTACAAGACAACTTGGCCAATAGTTCAAAGCGAAGTGTGCTCTGCTTTGGCCATTACAAACCGTTTTGAAGGTCAGAAAGTCAAACTGTACGACCGTACTGTATTTTTCTGGTGGAGACAATGATAAGAGACTTTAAATAAAAGTATACTCCAGACTAAGTACCAGTACATATAAAGTTCCCTTTATGACTTAAGAGGCTCCAAGGCCATATACAGTGGCATAACCCAATACAGGAATTATCTGAATGTTGGTGTAATCAGTGCTGAGACTCCAGTTAAAACCATAGCTTTCATTTTAAATAGTTGGGTGGTCTGCTGTTGCCCCTGCTTTTGGGCAAATATTTTGTTTATTTACATTTTGTTAACTGAGTGGTTAATCCCACTAGACCTGTGGCCTCTTTTCAAGGGGGATATGAAATGGTATTCATACTGACTGGAGAAATTTGGTCAGGACCACAGGTAAATTCCGTTACTGTTTTAGGTAAGTGCCACGGGATCTTTTACATCCACTTGCGCTACCACCAACTCAAGCATACGGGGCCACAGTTTTAAGATCAAGTGCAAAATACTTTTTTTTTTTACCATTTCTTTTTGTTATAGTTATGCCCTCAACTTGTAAAGTGAATTTTCCTACTTTAAAATGTGTAGTTTTTACTTTCAGGAGGGTGACAGTTGTGACTGGTGACAAGAATTTGGCTTCTATTCTTTCAGGTATACTGGCAGGCCCAAGGAAGGTGAGGCTTCCTAAACATTTGGTTTAGTACATGTGACTCAAACATTGGGAGTTGGTAGATATTTCTTTTTTTTTCCAGGAGTGACAGAGTGGTGATTACAATGAAGTTATTAGCTGGTTTCATCTCTAGAAACATTAACCAACCATTTCTGATCATTCTTTTCTAGTTAATTTAATACCTCCATTTGTTTCTCTAAGTACTTGTGGCTGGTATGGGTTAGAATCATGTCCAATGGAGGGGGGGGGGGTCCTTTGAGAGAGTGAAAACCCAGAATAAAAATTCACTGGAGTGTATGACATGAACTGACTGATGAGATGTACATCTGACAGGCTACAGCTGTAGTTTAAAAGCTCATGGATGATACATTACATTTTTAATAAACAATTCTTATGGCTACATAGGTTTGACAATAGCTTTATTTATTTAATTTTTTTGGGGGCAGTTTTGGGGAAATTCTGAATGAGGATATATATATATATATATATATATATATAATTCCTCCAGTAGTCATCCATGACACTGAAACGGTCTCAGAGAGCGGACTGAGGCCATACAATATGGGAGTGTCTTCTCTCCTCCCTATTTGTGTTATATATTGAATATCTTGCTGAAACTCTGCAAAAATCAAACAAAGGGCTTATATCACCTTTTCCTGACGATTTACTGGTACACTTGAATATCTCTTACATCTCCTTATTACTATAACTGACAATACCTGTTCTCTACTCTTCACCGTCTAAATATGCTCTCATTTAAACATCCCATACCCTAAACTCACCATACCCACCATGATACAATGGTATCTCTGTGCTGTGCCTGCAAACGATCCATTGAAATTAGTGTACTACCCCAGTAAACAAATATAAATTAAATAAATACAATCTCTTATTCTAACCTCTCTTGTACTCTATTAACATACTCTACATCTTACAAATACATCTCCCCAACTACTTCACCTATTACCAAAAGACACATGATTACAATGTAACTCCTTCATCCATCGTGCACAATGCAGGTCCCCACTTATGAAAATCACTACAACTTCATGAAACCTAAAATATTTCATACCTCCAAAAAGGGTTCAAAGGTTCTATCACCAGCTGTTCCACAAAAACTTAAGAACAGTCATATACAGTAAGTGTACTACTGAAGCTACTGCTAGCAGGTGACACCCCAACCCTGAACTCTCTTAGGCATCAAGTTACTCCACAAATAATAAATCAACTCTGCCAGAAAACCTAAACTCCTCTCCTGACAAAATAAGAAACAGCAACAAAAAACTCAATCTATTTCAAAAGAACCTCCTAACCGTAACAAATTACTCAGTTTTTACCATGTTTTGCAGTCCAAATAATGAGGTGCCATGATTCCCGAGTGGCACCCCTTAATTTCTGAGTTTCCCGGCTTTTTTTCTTATTTATTTATTTTTTTTGGCTTTTAGCTGACATCATCATTTGCGCGATGACATCAGCTCCATGAAACGGCCTACCAGCCTGTCAGAATTGAGCTCAAGGGCTCATGTGTGTGCATTTTTGAGCCGGCAGAGGAAGGTTTATTATGATGACTGCCACGAGGGACTAGAAGCAGGAGAGTCGCGAGTCTGGAACTGGATTTTAAGCCATGAGGAAAGCAGGAGAGTCGAGAGACTGGAATGGATTTTAAGCCACGAGGGAAGCAGGACAGTTGAGAGTTGTGCTGAATGGCAGAGGAAGGAAGGCTGTATTATGATGGCTGCCATGAGGGAATGGAAGGATGGCTGTGCTGACTGGACAGCAGAGGAAGGCATTTACGCAAGGTGTGTGTGTGTGTAGGTATATTTATGCAAGCAGTGTGTGTGTGTGAAGGTATATTTATGCAAGCAGTGTGTGTGTGAAGGTATATTTATGCAAGCAGTGTGTGTGTGTGTGTGTGTGTGTGTGTGTGTGTGTGTGTGTGTGTAGGTATATTTATGCAAGCAGTATGTGTGTGTGTGTGTGTGTGTAGGTATATTTATGCAAGCAGTGTGTATGCCTCATATTTTTGTTGTGGTTTTCTGAATTTTTGTGGCAAATCACTGAAGGATTGAATTCACTAAATAATGAATGCTTCTGAATTGGGCAGTTTTGTCATTATTGGTTCGTGCATTTTGTTTCATTCAATGAATGTAAGTTTCAAGGGCAGAGAAGTTTTAATACTAAGTCTATTTTCATTGTGAGACAGTACTGCTTTGTTTAGCTAATGTCTATTAGAGTTTGTGCATTGTGCTATAAAATGTAAAAATAAAATCCAAATCATTGTAGAACTAAAGTAGTATGCACATTAGTGTTTGTGGTAAATGGGGTGATATAGCCTAAGCCAGGTAATGGGACACTGGAACAGCTGCAGGGGGACTCTGGTCCCATCTTTTGGTTGTCTGTTCTTCAGTTTGTATTTGAAAGCTGTATCCCACAATTCCATCGGAGTAGGTGAGGGTTACATAATTATGTATGTAAATTTTATGTTAATCAGTGTACAGATTTGTACATATTTTTCATGAGTGTTTTCCAGATTTCTGATGTGTCCAGGTTGACAGGTATGTGCATGGATAAAACATCACTTCCCTGACATAGTAGCAATAACAAAAACCTGGCAAAAACCCAATATCAGTAACACAGAAATACTTACCCCAGTTTTAACATCCTTAGAGCTGATGGATTAAACAAACAAGCAGGTGTATCAGCAATAATGTACTACAGTAGCATAAACCTGTCTCCTTTCCTATCTTCCATACCCTCCTTCTTCAATGCCAAATTACTTCTGAGTAATTTAAAACTAAATGCACATTAAACAATATGCATGGCAGCCCTTTATATCCCACCTACAGACAATATCAGCACATTCAATGACATCTTATTCTGGCTATCTGATATTGTATGCACAGAGACAATTATACTAGGCAATGTTAAAATGAACTGGTCAAGTCTCACCTCTCAGACGATGACTTCTAGTTTAAAAATGCACAATTGCTCCCAACTTATCAGTGATCCTACCAGATTTACAGATTTTTTTTATTTTTTTTGACCAACAGATTTTTAGCACTTCACTACAATCTCACAACTGCAACATCCTAAAAGTCTTGCCACTACATGACACTGTTGTCTATTTTAATAAGATACTTATGAAACAGCTAAAAAGCATGGCTTAAAGAGTGCAAAACAACCCTGCTTCTTGGCTCAGTCCTACTACAAGGAAATTAATAAGGAATACCGATAAAATCTAGAAGGCATGTCTCAATAATAAAATAGAAAACACTCCATCAATATAAATAGTTATGAAACAAAACAAAGTCAAATGCCAGATCAAACTTGACAAAAATCGTTATTACTCCAATCTACAGAACAGATGCTACAAAAATTCTAGACAATCCTGGGCCACCATGTCTAAAATACTACACCCTGGCTCAAATGAACAACCAAACGTACCACCCATTGCTCACAGCAAGATACAGGTAATGCTTTCAAATGATCACTTTAGCACTGCTAAACTACTTCACAAACTCAAAACACTTCGACCTCCTCTAATAACCTAAACACATCCCACTAAGTCTCAACCTTCCAGTTCCATTAGTACTCACTCTTTCTCCATTCAAGCAGTATCTGCCATAACAATCAAGAAACACCTCAAACATATTATTTATTTTATTTTACATTTGTTTGCCAGGAGAGTCCGACTGAGTGAGTTGCCTGTTTTCAGCGGAGGCCTGGGGAGAAAAGCTCCATACAAAGAATACTAAAAACACTACATAGTTAAACAAATCAAAGACTAATAGTACAAACAATACAAGTAATAACAGAACAGAAACAGATATTACAATGTGTTTAAAAATTAATTCAGCATAATAATAAGGGAAATAATTTTAACATACAAAATACCAACTATGAGTAGGAGAAACATTTAAAAAATCGGATCAGCACTGGCAGGAGAGAAAAGTTCCTTCATTACCTTGTGGTATCAATGTTAGGTGAACTGAGTACTAGAGAATTGTATTCAATACAGAATATATAGTGCAGTCCATCAAAGATACAAGGTGAACTGTATGATGTATGGCCTATCCTGGGTCTGAACAGGTACACTTCGAGGAGTTGGTTAAGTAGGTCCAGAGCAGGTTTTTAAAATTAAGTTTACTGTTTATGTTTTGAATCTCAAGGGGGAGGCGGCTCCATATTTTAGCTATGGCACTAGAGTAGAGGGAGTCTCCTGAACAATTGTGGCTTTTGGCGACTTCAACTAGAGTTTTATTGGAGAATCTTAGTAGGCTATTGTTAGTGTAGTAGTTTGGTAGACCTTGTAAAGCGGGTGTTTTCTGGGGGTGGCACAGTATCAGATGAGCTGTTTATACGTTAATAAGTTTGTTAGTTCCAGCCAGGATAACTGTTTGAGGGCTAGGCAATGGTGGGTCCTGAGTCAGTAGTGAATTTTGCTGTGTTGTTATAACAGCTAGTTAATTTGTTTATGTCTCCTTTGCTTAGGTTGATTAATATTGGGGGAAGCATAGAGTGGTATAGAGTAGGTGTTTTTTTGTGATGGTAACCTTACTGTTATTAGTGAGGTAGTTTTTACATCTGTAGGGGGTTCCTAGTTTTTTATGGACTTTGGATATTGTTTGTGCTATATGTTTGTTAAACTTCATGTTACTATCTATGATAACTCCTAATAGGTTTGGTTTGTGTGATTGGGGTGATAATGGGTATTGTTTGAAGTGAATATTTTGAATGGGGGAAAAGGATCTACGGCTTTTGTGGGATGGAATAGCATTAATTGTGTTTTTTAGGGTTAAATATTAGTTGTGGCTTGGTTAACCAAGTTTCTATGGCAGTAAAGGATTCTTGGTTGAGTTTTTGTAGAAATTGGAGAGAGGGGGCAGAGCAAATTACTGTGGAGTCATCGGCGTACTGGACAAGACTGGCGAGGGTGGCTTTGTGAAGATCACTGGTAAATATGGTGAAGAGTAGTGGTCCAAGGATGGAACCTTGTGGAGCATCTAAGGTTAACAGGGAGAAGAGGTGATAGAGTGTTTTGCCATTTTACGTCTTGTTGACGGTTACTTAGGTAGTTTTTAAACCATGTTATTGTGGAATAAGTTTGAGTTTTGAAAGTACTGACAGTAGTTAGGCATGGCAGACCGTGTCAAATGCCTTAGACAGATCAAGAAAGACAGCTGAAACTAGGTTACCATTATTCCGTTGTTGATCTACAGTGTTGGAAAAGCTAATAAGAGCTGTGGTAGTGCTATGATTGGGTCGAAATCCATGTTGTGTGTTAGACAGGAGATTATTAGTTAGTAGACAGTTTAGAATCTGGGAATGTATACATTTTTCTAGTATTTTTGGAAGGGGGGGATAGTATGGTGATTGGTCAAAAGTTGGATAATTCTGTTGAGTTAGAACCTCTTTGGAGGGGAATTATGTGTGAAATTTTCCAGAGGGTTGGGATATATTGTTCTGAGATTGATTTATTTATTAATAAGGAGATGGGGTATGAGATGGCTTTAGTTGCAATTTTAAGGTATTCTTCTGGGAGTCTGTCGGCTGCTAGGGATATGGGTTTCAGTTTTGACAAGTAATTATAGATAGCTTTGTTTGAAACTGGTCGCAGAGAGAAGCAATTTTGATCGGGTGATGAGATGCTGGCATTAGGGTGAGTAGTAGGGGAAAAAGAAGTTATGTACTCATCATAACGTTCCATCTGAGTAGTTATACTTCATTTTCTGCAACCTGTGGGTATTCGGATCCAAGCCGGTAACATTTTACAAACATCTGCTCCAAGCTCCTCCCCTTACCCATAAACCCTTACATTTCCTACCTTCCCTCAGATTGAGTTTGCCACTATCCAAACTATCAGCAACTCAATAACAGCACTAACCTAGAACAGGTTCGGGGAAGGAGGGCGGGGCGGTTGCAGAAAATGAAGTATAACTACTCAGATGGAACATTATGGTGAGTACATAACTTCTTTATCTGAAGTAGTTAACTTCATTTATCTGCAACCTGTGGGACAGAGTCCCCAGCTACCAAAACTCCTGGGAGGCCCTCATGGAAGGATATTCCTGAGCACCGCAGAGCCAAAGGATGTTCTCCCTCTAGAGAGCAAATCCAACTTATAATGAGAAATAAATGTATGTGACCTTTCCCAAGTTGCTGCTGCACAGATATCCAATGAAACCCTAGACCAAAAAGCTGCAGACGTAGCCATAGATCTGGTAGAATGAGCTTTAACAGGACCAGGTAGGGACAGACCTTTGTCCTTATAGGTTCATAGGTTCATAGGTTCATACTAGGCTATCTGCCCGAGGGCATTATGCCTAGCCTATATTGAGCAGTGACACTGAGGTAATCCCCTGGGTATATCTGCCCTCCATCCCCCATCCATTATTTCTCTCTCTTGAACAAGGCCAGCCAGTGCTCTGCCTCACATATATACCGATTTTATATTCCACAGCATAGGTCTTTGGGTGATGATCTATCCTCAGCCGTCCATATTAGCGTGTCGAGGTTAGTTTAAGGTTCCGGGTGGCTCTCTTCTGGATCTGACGGATGGTGATTGAAGCATATTCATCAAATCTGGATCTGGGACATGATGTTGGTTGTACATGGCAGTCTAAAAGCAGCAAAGTGCTTGAAGAGCTGAGTTTCTTTCAGTTTATATTCAGGCATTCAGTCATGTTGAGATGCACCCTATCCTTTTGGTGTTTTTATCCTTTTGGCCTCAGCTGCGTGGCCTCTCCAGATACATGACTTTATAAGACATTATAGACTTGCAGTATACATTGTGTAATCCATCTAGCTAAGGAGACCTTGGATATGGCTTTGCCCAAAAAGGTTCTAGAAAAAGACACGAATAACTGGTCAGACTTACGAAAGGGTTTAGTCCTATGTAAATACAAACAAAGTTGTCTTTGAACATCTAGCAAATGCAGTTTACATTCACCCTTGTTCTGAAAATTTGGAAAGAAAACAGGCAGATTAATCATATGGTTAATATTTGATTCAGAGACAACTTTCGGTAAGAAAGAAGGGTTCGTGCAGAGCAAAACCCTGTCTTTATGAAAGATCAAGTAAGGGGGCATGGCAGACAAAGCTTGGATCTCAGAAACCCTTCTGGCCGAAGTAATGGCCACTAGGAAAGCTGTCTTCCAGGATAAAAATTTCAAATCTACTGACGCTGCTGGTTCGAAGGAGGGAGCAACTAATGCCTGCAGAACTAGGGTAAGGTCCCAAGGAGGGACTGAATGCTTACCCAGGGGGGTGTAAAAGAAAGGTGCCTTTCAGAAAAGCTTTACACAGTCTGAAAGAGGCCAGAGCATTCATATTTTCGCTGACATGAAAATTAGAGATGGCTGCCAGTTGTACTTTTACCGTGGAGGGACTAGCCCCTTGTTGGAAAAAAAGAAGTTATGTACTCACCATAACGTTCCATCTGAGTAGTTATACTTCATTTTTCTGCAACCTGTGGGTATACGGATCTGTATCGGATCAGAGCCGGCAACTTTTTTTCTAGCATCTGCTCCAAGCTCCGAGCTCCTCCCCTTACCTATAATGCCTTACCATCTCCTATCTTCCCTCAGATCGAGTTTGCTGCAACTAACAATATATATGCAACTCAACTCAATAACCAACCTGAAAACAGGATAAGGTCCGGGGGATGGAGGGAGGGAATGTTGAAGAAAAATGAAGTATAACTACTCAGATGGAACGTTATGTTGAGTACATAACTTCTTTATCTGAAGTAGTTAACTTAATTTTATCTGCAACCTGTGGGACAGAGTCCCCAGCTACTCCGATCCTGGGAGGCCCTTATGGAAGGATATTCCTGAGCACCGCAGAGCCAAAGAATGCTCTACCCCTCGAAATCAGATCCAATTTGTAATGGTAAATGAAGGTATGTGAACTGATCCATGTCGCTGCTGTGCAAATATCGTCCAAGGGTACTCTGGACCAAAAAGCAGCAGAAGTCGCCATGGACCTGGAAGAGTGAGCCTTAACTATACCAGGAGGTAATAACCCTTTTGCTTTGTAAGCATGTGAAATGCAAAGAGTGATCCATCTGGCTAAAGAAACTTTCGAAATAGCTTTTCCCATAAATGCTTTGGAAAAAGAAACAAACGATTGGTTAGTCTTGTGGAAAGACTTCATTCTATGAAGATAAAAGCAAAGTTGTCTATGAACATCCAACAAATGGAGTTTGTATTCACCTTTATTTTGAAGATTGGGAAAGAAAACGGGCAGATTAATGGACTGGTTTATGTTTGCTTCAGATGCCACTTTAGGTAAGGAGGAAGGGTTAGTACGGAGGGAAACCCTATCCTTATGGAAGACCAAATAGGGAGGCATGGCAGACAAAGCTTGAAGCTCATAAACTCTCCTAGCTGAAGTGATGGCTACTAGGAAAGCTGTCTTCCAGGACAAACATTTTAAGTCCACTAACGCTGCAGGTTCAAAAGAAGGGGCAACCAATGCCTGTAAAACAAAAGTAAGGTCCCAAGGAGGAACAGAATCCTTGACAGGGGGCTGCAGCAGAAAAGTACCTATGAGGAAAGCCTTGCACAGCCCAGAGGAGGCTAAGGCCATGTGGTCTTCGCCAACGTGAAAACTGGAAATGGCTGCCAATTGTACTTTCACTGTGGAGGAACTAGCTCCTTGCTGAAAAATACTAGACAGGAAGTCCAACACCACTGGAACAGGAGCTGTAAAGGGATCTATTTCTCTCTGTGAAGCCCAAATGAAAAAGCGCTTCCATTTACTGCAATATAGTTTTCTAGTGGAATCTTTAGGAGAGGAGACTAGAATCGATTTGACCTGGGATGAAAGACCGGGAGTCCTGGCAATTAACGGAACTGGAGCAACCAAGCTGTAAGCTTGAGATTGCCCAGATCGGGTGGACGTGTCCCCGACAGATGGGAAATTAGATCCAGGCAGGGATCCAGAACCCATGGGGGAGCTAATAGATGAGACCAAAGGAATGGGAACCAAATCTGACAAGGCCAGGACGGGACAATGAGGATCACTTTGCACCGTAGTCAGCAAGCTTTCTGAAGACACTTTGGAAAGAGTGGCAATGGAGGATAAGTATACAGAAGCCCGGGGGCCAAGCATGGACTAGAGCGTCTCTGGGGACTTCCCCTAGTGAGGGAATCAGAGTGAACAACTTGCTGCACTTCGCTGGAAGGAGATGCAAAGAGATCGCAGCAAGGCTGACCCCATGCCAGGAAAATCTCCTCTGCTACTGACTGTTTCAGAGACCACTCGTAGGGCATCAGAATGGCATGGCTCAATCTGTCCGCTAAAATGTTGGAGCACCCCGGGATGTGCATTGCTATCAGACACCGACTGGTGGAAATCGCCCATTCCCACACTCTCATGGCCTCGTGACATAGAGGGTAGGATCTGGTTCCCCCCTGCTTGTTGATATACCAGACAACCGACATGTTGTCTGACTGAAATGCAATCAATCCGACAGGGAGGACTGTGTGAAAGGCTTCCAACGCTAAAAGCACTGCCCTCATCTCTAGAACATTTATGTGCAAATTGGTCTCTGTTTGGGACCACGTGCCTTGGACAGTCCTTCCAGTGCCCCCCCCACCCCACCCGAGTTGGGAGGCGTCTGTGGTCACTCTGGTTTGGACTGGGGTTGATGCAAATGGACGTCCTGTTGATATCTCCAGTGACGTCAACCACCAAAGAAGAGAGGTCCTGCAGATGTGGCTGATTTTGATTGGAAATTCCATGGGTAGGTCTAGCCAGGACCACTGGACTGCCACAGTCCATTGAAGAACCCACATGTTAAGATGTGCATACGGGAGAATAGATATGGCAACAGCCATGGAGCCTAGAGCCGGGAGAGCCTCGCTCGCCTTTGAAGACTGAGAGTTTGCTATCTGAGCTATGTGGCTCCTGAGATGTAGAATCCTGTCTGGAGTTAGAAATACCTTCATCTGCAAAGTGTCTAACCGTGCCCCAATGAAGTCTAGAATTTGTACTGGTTGCAATTGGGATTTGTGAACATTGACTGTAATTCCCAGTGAGTCTGCTAATCGAATTAAATAATCTCGGATTAGACACAAGTGAAGCTTGTCATGTGCAGCGAAGAGCCAGTCCAGGTAAGGAAACACCTGAATATCCTGAAGCCTCAGGTGGGCCGCTACAACTGCCATTACCTTGGTGAACACCCTGGGGGCTGTGGTAGACCAAAGGGTAGGGCCCAGAACTGAAAGTGACTGGCTCCCAGCCGGAAGCGCAGAAACCTCCTGGAGCTTCTGTGTATTTTGATGTGGTAGTAAGCATCCTGAAGGTCTAAACAGCACATCCAGTCGCACTCTCGGAGATAAGGTAGAATGGACTGTAGAGTGACCATCTGGAATTTCTGTTTTGCTACCGATAGGTTTAATGTGGACAGGTCTAGAATGGGCCTGAGGTCCCCCATCTTTTTTGGCACCAAAAAGAACCTTGAGTAGATGCCTAATCTGGACTGATCGGGGGGATCCTTTTCGATGGCTCGTTTGATAAGCAGCTTTGAAACCTCTAGAGCTGTGGCCTCCCTGTGAGCGGGTGGAACATCCGGGAGGTGTCTTGTAATGTTTGGAGGGGGCAATGAAAGGAATAGAGTAACCTCTGGATATTTTCTGAAGAACCCAGCAATCTGTCGTAACGGACTCCTATGCCGCTGGGTGTAAGGACAATAGTCCCCCGACTGCCTCCAGAGTAGGACAGTCGTGCAACCCCTCAGGGCTGCTGACTGGGTCTATCAGAAAAGGGTTCCTGAGACTCCCTCTACCTCTGGGTCGGTGTCGATCTTTGTCCCCCTCTGCCTCTGGGGGAATAGCTGTCGTGAGAATCCTGGGAAAACTGAGATTTTCAGAACCACATCTTCTTCTGCCCTCTTTGATTCCTAGAGAAGGACCACTGAGGGTTAGAGAAGCGGACTCCGATGGCAGACAAAGTCTTCCCATCCTTTTCGCTCTGGACCAGTGTGTTACGTACTGTCTTCCCAAAGAGGGAAGAGCCGTCGTAGGGAGCATTGATAAACGACACCTTGAAAGGGTCCGTGAACTGACACAATCTGAGCCAGGCATGACGCCTCATGGCTATGCCTGTCCCAGCCGCTCTAGCTGCTCCTTCCGTGGCATGAGAAAGTAGCTGCATAGATGTATTCGAGACCGATTTCAGAGTGGACATTTTTGCCGAAAACAGCTATTTGTCCTGCAGCGATAAAGACTCTGGGGGCGACTCAGCGAATTCCAAAGCAAGATCTCACTGTAGTTGAATCACATGTGCCAAACAGTTCAGCGCACGGATAGAAAAAGTCGCTGAAGAGTATACGCGCTTCCCAAACCTATCCACCGACCTGGACTCCTTGTCTGGAGGGTGGACTAAGAAACTCTCCTGTGCTAGTTCCTTCCTTGTGGCTGCTGCGACCAACATAGCATCAACCGGGGCTCCTTTCGACCAGGGTTGTCTATCCGAAGGAGGAGATAAGACCTTGTTAGGACATTTGGGAATGGGCTCTACGGTATCAGGCTCCTTCCATGCCCTCGTGGTGATGAGGTCCGGCAAGGGGTCTGCTGGTGGGGACACCCAGGAAGTAGATGGGCCCATGCCAAAGGCCTCCAGGAACACGGAATCATCACCAGAAGGTTTTGGGGCTGACCAACCTCCCCTCTGGCGGAGGATTTCCATAATTTCTCTGAAGGAGATGTCTTTGGGAGGTGACCTGGGGGAACCTTCTCCTTCATCTAAGTCAGTGTCAGTGGTGAGGGACTCAGGGGAGTCCAGGTGCCTCCTTTTGCACTTGCGGTGGCCCTCTTCAGTGGAACTTTCAGAAGGGTATCCGCGAGCTGCAGGGGTTTCCTCGGGGAAAATGACTTGGGGATCCTCTGGCACGGGCTGTCCCTGAGACAGGAAGAAAGGAGTCGTCACCAAATCCAGTGGGGCCTGGGTGATATCTGAGGGAATGGGCTGGGGTCTCAATCCCTGGAAGACAACCCTCTCCACCACTTTGAAGGCCAAAGGAGAAGTCCTCCCTGGATCCTAAGCGGGGACCGGGGCGGATGACAGGGTAGTCTGAGGTCCGAAGGAACAAATCAGATCCGAAAGGGTCGGAGCCGATGAATCCATTCCCCTGGGTCCAACTCCCTGTCCACGGCTCCGAGAGTCACTCAGATCCGAGCAGGTCGGATCCGAAGAACTCAAGGTAACAGCCAGAGTCGAGGTTGGAGGAACCGTCGGCGCCAAGCTACCAGCTCCGAAAAACCTCGGATCCAAAAGTCCCAAAGCCAAAGCACGGATCGGGGAAGGAGAGATGGGGCGGAAAACAGGCATGGAGGTCGCCCTTCCAGAGGGAGAGGGACCTGGCAAGACTCCCATCTGAATTTGGATCTGGAGAAATCTCTGCATCATGCTGTCCATATCCATTTCAGATAGGCTCCGAGTCTACCTCGAAGAGGCCACCGACTCGGATCTGGCTGGTCTGTGCAGAGGAGTGGAGGGCCTCAGGTCCAAAAGCTCCAACGGCTCCGGTGAGAAACGTGGTGACTGGAGTCGAGGAGAAACAGGCCTCCTGGACTTGGATGGAGGGCTGAGAAAGAGCTCCCTGTCTGGGGATCTCTTGCGATGCCTGTCTTTCTTTTTCTCCCTTTCTTCTCTGTGTTTTCCCTTCTCCTTCTCTTTATCTTTGTCAGCCTCACTGACTGAAGATCTGTTCTTAGAGAACCCATCGCCAGACAAAGAGGGAGGTTGAGTCCCTGTCTGGGGGGGGGGGGGGTGTACCAGAGGCCGAGGCAGAATCCAGCATGGCAACTGGGTGAAGGCCTTTGGTGACTAACTTGGCCTTGCAATCCCTAAGGGCCCTGGGGTTGAATCCGGAACAAATACACTGGGTAGATAGATGTGCTACTCCTAGACATATCACACACACAGTGTGACCATCAGCAGGGGAAAGCTTATGGCCACACTCTGTACATTTTTTGAATACAGGCTTTGGCTGATCAGCCATAGTTCTGTGTTCAAAGGTAAGAATACTACCTTCCCACAAAAGAAAAACCACACACACAAAAGTAGGGGAAGGGTAGGCCTGAAAACTACTCTACTACCAACAAAACTTTTTTTTTTTTTTTAAACACTAACGACCAATGCGCTACTACAAAAGGGGAGGAAGGATAATCTAAGACAAACAAACTATGAAAGACAAAATTTCCACTTACTATCCCTATATAGCTCAGAGCAAAGGCGACCACGATGCGCACTACTGGCATGGCAAACGAGATCTGGGGGAAGATAGGAGATGGTAGGGCGTTATGGGTAAGGGGAGGAGCTCAGAGCTTGGAGCAGATGCTAGAAAAAAAGTTGCCGACTCAGATCCAATACGTATCCATATATCCACAGGTTGCAGATATAATTAAGTTAACTACTTCAGATCATTGGATAAAAACTCCAACACTGCAGGAAGCGAGGCTGTAAAGGGATCTAGGTTCCTCTGAGAAGCCCAAATAGAGAAGCATTTCCATTTGCTGCGATAAACTTTCCTAGTGGAAGCTTTGTGTGATGCCACCATAATAAACTTTATTGAAGATGACATACCAGGAGTCCTAGCAATCAGGGGAACTGGAGCAACCAAGCCATCAGCTTGAGGCTGTCCAGATCGGGTGGACAGATGCCCGAGGGATGAGAGATGAGATCCAGGCAAGGATCCAGAAACCAAGGAGGAGTTAGAACACGAGACCAGAGGAAGGGGGAATCACACCTTATGAGGCCAAAACAGGGAAATGAGGATCACTTTGCACCACAGTCAGCAAGCTTTCTGAATAAACTTCGGAATGAGAGGTAACAGGGGGTAAGCATACAGTAACCCGGGAGGCCAAGCATGGACGAGCGCATCTCTGGGGGAGTCCCCTGGTGAGGGGATCAGAGCGAAGAACTCGCTGTACTTTGCATTGGAAGGAGGTGCGAAGAGATCGCAGTAAGGCTAACCCCATGCAAGGAAGATCTCCTCTGTTATCGATCGTTTCAGAGACCACTTGTATGGCATTAGAATAGCCCGACTCAGTCTGTCCTCTAAAATGTTGGAGCTTCCCGGGATGTGCGTTGCAATCAGAAACGGACTGGTGGAGATCGCTCACTCCCACATTCTCATAGCCTCGCAACAGAGAGGGGAAGTTCTGGTTCCTCCTTGTTTGTTGCTGTACCAGACAACAGACATGTTTGTCTGACTGAACTGCAATCGTCCCCGGGGGAAGAACAGCATGAAAGGCTTGCAACTCTAAAAGCACTGGCCTCATCTCCAGAACACTGATACTCCATCTGGTCTCAGTCTGGGACCACGTGCCTTGGACCGTCCTGCCCAAATAGTGCCCCCCCACCTGGGCTGGGAGGCATCCATGGTCATTGTGGCTTAGGCTGTGGGTGTTATGAAGGGTCGACCTGCCAAGATTTCTGGCGATTGGAGCCACCAGAAGAGAGACATCTTGCAGGCTCTCCTGATTCTTATTGGATAGTCCATGGGGAGGTCTAGCCCAGACCACTGAACTGCCAGGGTCCACTGAAGCATCTGCATGTGAAGGTGTGCACAGGGAAGGATAGAGATTGCTGCGGCCATGGGATCTAGGGCTTTAAGAACATTGCCCGCCGTTGGCATCCTGGGGCAGAGGATCACTGACACATGAGCCTGTAGGTTCTGGATCCTGTCCAGTGTGAGAAAGACTTGCAATGGTAGAGTGCCCAGCCGTGCCCCTATAAATTCCAAGGTCTGTGTCGGGTTCAAGCGGGACTTGGAGATGTTGATGGTAATCCCTAGGTTGACTGCAAGATGCAGGAAGGAGACCCTGGCCATGCAAAGCTGATGCTTAGTGGCAGCAGTGAGGAGCCAATCGTCTAGGTAAGGAAACACAAATTCCCTGAAGCCTCAAGTGAGCTGCTACAACTGCCATAACCTTGGTAAAAACCCTGGGGGCTGTGGTGAGACCAAAGGGTAGGGCTCTGAACTGGAAATGATTGGCTCCCAGCCAGAAGCAAAGGAATCTCCTGGAGCTTCTGCAAATTTTGATATGGTAGTAAGCGTCCTGGAGGTCTATCGAGCACATCCAATCGTATTCTCGGAGGTAAGGTAGAATGGACTGCAAGGTGACCATCCAGAATTTCTGCTTGGCTATGGTCAGGTTCAGGGCTGACAGGTCCAATATGGGCCTGATGTCCCCTGTCTTTTTTGGCACTAAAAAGAACCTGGAGTAAATGACTAATCCAGACTGATCTGGGGGGACTGGTTGGATGGCCCAATTGCAAAGCAGCTTTGAAATTTCTTGCGCTGCTGCCTCCCTTTGAGAGGGTGGAACATCCGGGAGGCGCTATGGTTGGACGTGTGGGGAACAAACGGGATGGAGTATCCTCTGGATATTATTTGGACCACCCAATGGTCCATCGTAATGGTCTCCCATGCTGTTAGGTGCAATGCCAATCTTCCCCAGACTGTCTCCAGAGTAGGACAGTTGGGCAACCCCTCAGGGTTGCTGTGTGGGTCTGTCCGAGAAGGTCTCCCTTGACCCAAAGTTCCTCGGCCCCCCTCTGCTTCTAGGGCGGTGTCTGTCTTGTCCCCCTCTGCCTCTAGGGGACAAATTGTCCTGAGAGTCCCGGGAAAACTGTGATTTTCAGAACCACATCTTCTTTTGCCCTCCGATTCCTAGAAAAGAATCTTTGAAGGCTAGAGAAGCAGACCCCAATGGCAGACAGGGTCTTCCCGTCCTTCTCGCTCTGGACCAGGGTGTCACGTACTGCCTGCCCGAACAGGGAAGAACCATAAAAGGGAGCATTTGTGAATGACACCTTGAAGGGGTCAGCGAATTGACACAGTCTGAGCCAAGCGTGTCGCCTCATAGCTACGCCGGTCCCAGCCGCCCTAGCCGCTCCTTCTGTGGCATGGGAAAGAAGACGCATGGACGTGTTCGAAACAAAAAGAGCTGCTACCAACCAAAGGTCCGCTTCCAGTAAAGCCAGGGTGATGATTATAAAATAACAAGAGAGGACCACCACGAACACTTGAATCATAAACCAAGTTTAATGTATAAAATGAGCGCTTTCACATCTAACAAGACACGCTTCTTCAGGTTTTAACATCAATGCATTTCAAAACCATATATATATATATATATATATATATATATATATATATATATATATATATATATATATATATATATATATATATATATATATATATATATATATAACTCAAACAAGTTAATGAATTAACAAGTTTATAGAATTAATTAGTCAATTCAATCAGATGAAAACCATTGAATTCAATAGACTCATAAAATTGCTCTACTGAAGCTCATCTTTAAAACTTCATCTTTAAAACTTCGTCTTTAAACTACATTCTAAAACTGCCTCTTAAAAAGCCACATTTTATGCTAGACATTAGACATCTTTAAATTTTATAACATCACTCTGTAGAGTATATGACATAAAACAAAACAAAACAGAAAACAAAACTTGTCTAAAATAATTAAAACTACTAATAATAATGCAAAGCCTTGAAACTTATAATACATCAATTCATTTAAATACTAATAATAATAATTTAATATTAATAATAATAATAACATTAATATAATGAATCAAATTATATCAATAGGATAACTTTTTACCTACGTGCAGCTAAAACAGACCTAATGCTAACATTGATTTAATCCAGGTTTGACATGAGCTTTCATCCTTAAAATCCAACATAATCCTACTGTTTCGAGGTGGTTTAACTTATCTCCCCCCCCTGTTTATCAACCCTGACTATTTGTAAAACTCTGAATTTGAAAGCATGATCTAAATGTGTAACAATGTGCTTAGCTATTGCATTAGAGACATTTGATTTCCTAATGTCATAGATATGGTTATACATCCTATATTTGAGTTTTCTGGATGTCATACCTACATAGAATGCTGCACATTCTGTACATGTAGCCAAATATATTATGTTCGTACTGTCACAAGTAGCATGAAATCTAGGTGTGAAAACATAATCAAAGTAAGGGTGTATAAACTGTTGTTCTTTAACAATATATCTGCACGTTACACTTATTACATTACACTTTATAATTACTTCACTGTTGAATCTCCCCTAATTCCTTATATTAAAGGTCTGCCTAAGATACATAAAGGCACTACCCCACCCCCCTTGCATCCGATAGTGGCAGGGCAAGGCTGGGTAACTGAGAATATTTCTCATTACCTAGAAATGAATCTAGGTCCTTTGGTTAGGAGTATACCCACTGTTCTAAAAGATACCCATCAGTTACTAGAAGATCTACATGTATTAGTAACAAAATACACTTCTTTTTCATCTTCTATATTGGTCACCTTAGATGTTAAAAATTTATTTACTGCAATTCCTAATGATTATGGAATAGAGGCGGTGAGAGAGCTATTACATGTGACAGGTAGTTATAGTAAAGATTTGCAGATTCTCATCTGCACCTTACTAGATATAGTTCTCAATAATAATGTATTTATGTTTCAAGAAACACTATATATGCAAACATGGGGTGTCGCTATGGGCACCCCATGTGCCAACTCTTACACAAATTTAGTGATGCATCAGTGGGAAAAGACGTATCTTTTTGATACTGCGTTCGTCCAGCATGTTTTATTATATCGACGTTTTGTTGATGATATACTTATTATTTGGGATGGAGATATGGTTTTGTTAAAATAATTTATTTCTTATTTAGAAACAACTACGAACTTTTTAAAGTTTACGATGGAAGCTTCTTTATCCAGGATACATTTCCCAGATGTTACTATTTCTAAGGATTTAATGGGTTTAATCTCCACTTCTCTTTATAGGAAAGCATGCTGAAAGAATGCATTGTTACATTTTGACAGTATGCATCCACGTTTTGTGTTTCCGAATATTATTAAGAGTCAATATTTGAGAATTATGAATATTTGTAGGGACAGTACTGATAGATCTATACAACTTCAACACATGGAGGGGTTATTTCAAGAGAGAGGCTATACTAGTAGCCTGATAAAAGATATGAGAGAGTTGGTTCAAAACACAATGGATGTTAATACAGGCAGCCATAATATTGGACATAATAGATATCATAAGATTAAAAATTCAGATAGAACTATTTCTAATCAAACTAAATTGGCCATCACTATTAGATATACTAATGACAATAAGAAGGTTATAGAAATTATAAAGAAAAATTGGAATGTTCTGTTGATAGATCAACATACATCTGAATTAGTAGGGGCCATACCAAGATTTAGATATAGGAATAGCAAGAATTTAAAAAGGATACTCTGTACTGAGAGAAACACTGCTCGTTTGAATATAAGTGGGCAAATGTTAAATAATGGTACTTATCCATGTAATAAGTGTAACATGTGCAGATATATTGTTAAAGAACAACAGTTTATACACCCTTTCTTTGATTATGTTTTCACACCTAGATTTCCTGCTACTTGTGACAGTACGAACATAATATATTTGGCTACATGTACAGAATGCACAGCATTCTATGTAGGTATGACATCCAGAAAACTCAAAGATAGGATGTATAACCATATCTATGACATTAGGAAATCAAATGTCTCTAATGCATTAGCTAAGCACATTGTTACACATTTAGATCAAGCTTTCAAATTCAGAGTTTTACAAATAGTCAGGGTTAATAAACGGGGGGGGGGGGATAAGTTAAACCACCTCGAAACAGTTGAATTATGTTGGATTTTAAGGATGAAAGCTCATGTCGAACCTGGATTAAATCAATATGTTAGCATTAGGTCTGTTTTAGCTGCACGTAGGTAAAAAGTTATCCTACTGATATAATTTGATTCATTATATTAATATTATTATTATTAATATTAAATTATTATTATTAGTATTTAAATGAATTGATGTATTATAAGTTTCAAGGCTTTGCATTATTAGTAGTAGTTTTAATTATTTTAGACAAGTTTTGTTTTTTGTTTTGTTTTATGTCATATACTCTACAGAGTGATGTTATAAAATTAAGATGTCTAATGTCTAGCATAAAATGTGGCTTTTTAAGAGGCAGTTTTAGAATATAGTTTAAAGACGAAGTTTTAAAGATGAGCTTCAGTAGAGCAATTTTATGAGTCTATTGAATTCAATGGTTTTCATCTGATTGAATTGACTAATTAATTCTATTAACTTGTTAATTCATTAACTTGAGTTAGATATATATATATATATAGTTTTGAAATGCATTGATGTTAAAACCTGAAGAAGCGTGTCTTGTTATTATACATTAAACGTGGTTTATGATTCAACTGTTCGTAGTGGTCCTCTCCTGTTATTTTATGATCAGACTTTAGAGTTGACATTTTCACTGAGAACAACCGCTTGTCCTCTGGTGAAAAAGACTCTGGGGGCGACACAGCGAACTCCGTGACTAGGTCTCGCTGAAGTCGTATGACGTGTGCCAAATAATTCAGTGCTCGAATAGAAAACATTGCTGAAGAAAAGACTCGCTTCTCAAATCAATCCACCACCCTAGACTCCTTGTCCGGAGGGTGGACCGAAGAACTTTCTTGTGCCAGTTCTCTCTTGGTGGCAGCTGCAACCACCATAGCATCCACTGGGGATCCCTTGTACCAGGCCTGTCTATCTGTGGGAGGAGAGAGGATCCTGTCCGGGCATTTAGTTATTGGCTCTATGGTGTCAGGATCCTTCCATGCCCGCTTAGTAATGAGATCCACTAAGGGATCTGCAGGAGGGGACACCTAGGATGTAGATGGGCCTGTGCCAAAGGCCTCCAGAAATACTGACTTATCCATAGAGGGTTTTGGGGCTGACCAACCTCCCCTCTGGAGGAGGATCTCCATGATGTCTACAAAGGAGACATCCTCGGGAGGTGAACTGGGGGAACCCTCACCTTCATGCAAGTCAGTATCTTCTGTGAGGGACTCGGGGGAATCTATGTGCCTCCTCTTACATGAGTGCTTTCGAGGACCCTCTTCAGTGGGACTCTCTGAAGAGGGCTCATAGGTCATGGGGGTTCCACGATGGGATCGACCCGGGGATCCTCAAGCATAGGCTGTCCCTGGGACAAGCTGATGGGAGTCGTGACCAAATCCACGGGAGCCTGGGAGGAGTCCAAGGAGATGGGCTGGGGTCTCAATCCTTGGGAAAGAACCCTCTCCACCACGTCGAAGGCCGATGGAGAGCACACCTCCTTAGCAACCATCAAGGAGGAAGCTCTCCCCGGGTCTGCAGTGAGGATTGGGGAAGAGGCCAAGGTAGCTGGGGTTCCGAAGGAGTGGCTCGAATCCGACAAAGTTGGAGCTGAAGACACCTCTGTTCCCTCGGATCCGACTCCCCATTCTTGGCCCTGAGAGTTGCTCGGATCAGAACAGGTCTGATCCGAGGAACTCAAGGTAATCACCATCATCGAGGTTGGAGGAACCATCAGCGCCGAATCCCCAGCTCTGAGAATCCTCAGATCCATAAACCCCAAAACCGTAAGTCGGATCAGGGAAGGAGAGATTGGCTGGAAGAAGAGCATGGAGGTCCCCTCTCCGGTCGGAGAGGGGCCTGGCAAGACTCCCATTTGGATTTGGGTCCGACTGAACCTCCGCATCATCCTGTCCATGTCTAGCTCCGACAGACTCTGAGTCGAACTCGAGGAGGTGACCGACTCGGATCTGGCTAGTCGGTGCGATGACCTCGAAGAAGGCCTCGGGTCCGAGGGCTCAGTCAGCTTCGGGGAGAACCTCAGGGAGTGGAGCCGAGGAGAGGTAGTCCTGATAATTTTGGTAGGTGGGCTAGGAAAAGGCTCCCGCTCTGGAAACTGCTTTTGATGCCTCTCCCCTCTCTTGTCCTTATCTTTCTTCTCCTTTTCCTTACTTTTTGTCCCCACTTCAGAAGGCTTAGAGGGAGGTTGATCAGTTACTGGAGCAGAGGTCAAGGTTGCCGTGTTCAAGGCAGAAACTGGTAGAAGGCGCTTAGCTACCAGCTTTGCCTTCCTTTCCTTCAAGGCCCTAGGCTAGGGTTGAACCCTGCACACACACTACAAGGTAAAGATAGATGAGGAACACCCAGCCAAATAACACACAGAGTGTGGCCATCAGCCGGTGAAAGCTTGTGGCCACACTCTGTACATTTTTTAAAGGTTGGTTTTGGCTGCTCAGCCATCACAAAAACCCACTCAGCCAAAACTAAACCCAAAACTAACACGCACACTAAGGTCGGGTTAGGTCTACACACTACCTTACAAACTTTAACTTTTTAAACTACTCTGTTTGTTTTTAAACAGAAAGCCAACAAACAGCAAAGGGGAGGAAAGGGTTGATAATCGACCACACACACACGGACGGACGGACGCACACACACACACACACACACACACACACACACACACACACACACACACGCACACACACACACACGCACACACACACACACACACACACACACACACACACACACACACACACACACACAAACAAACACACTAAATATATCAGAAAAAAAACTTCCACTTACTACACCCAACTTGGAGCTAAAGAGACCACGATGCATACACATGAAGCTCCAAACGAGATCTGGGGGAAGGTAGGAGATGTGGGGGATTGTGGTTAAGGGGAGGAGCTTGGAGCAGATGCTTGGAAAATGTTGCCGGCTCGGATCCGATATGGATCCGAATACCCACAGGTTGCAGATAAATGAAGTTAACTACTTCAGATCTGGTGTTTGTATGGTTTAGAATGGATTTGGTGAAATACTGGCTAAACTAGCTAGCAATATTGTCAGTGGTGTTATCGATATTTGGGGGAGGAGTAGTGGTTTTCACTGGTTTTAGTATGTTTACTGCTGCCCAAAATTTTTGAGGTTGGTTTTATGTTTTGCTTGGATGTCTGGGTATTTTTTTTGGTCTGTTTTTATTAGTTTTTTGGCCTTATTCCTTAGTTCTAGGTATGCTTGTCTATTTGTATTGGTTTTGTTTTGATGCCATGTTTCCCATGCCTTGTCTCTCTGTTTTAGGAGGGTTTGAGTACTTTTGGTGAGCCAGGGAACATAGTTAGATTTAGTTCTTACTATTCTGGTAGGAGCAAGGTTATTTAATATGTTCAGGAAAGTGGAGATAAAGTAATCTACTGCTTTGTCTAGGGGGAGATATGATAGAGGTTTCCAATTGCAGTGCGGCAGTGTATTAATCAGGTTGTGGGGTTTGAAATTCTTGGTATAGTGAATTTGTCAAAAGGAGGTTGTTTTTATTGGTTTTATTTGTTGCCTGAGAATGAATGTTGGGAGGTGGTCACTGAGTGTACTGAGGAGGGATCCAGAATAGTAAGACAGGTGTGGACAGTTTGTAAGGATCCAATCCAGGATAGACCCTTTTTTTTAGATGATTTATCTATTTCAGTATAACTATGGATTACTTGAGAAAAAACGTGGAGGTTAATATGGTTAGTGGGGAGTGGAGAGCTACGAGTAGACCAGTCTATGTTAAAGTCGCCTAGTATAATTGTTTCTTGGTGAACGGTATGAGATGCCCAGCGGAGGATGGATTGTACTGTATTAATGTTATTACCTGTGGGAATATAAGCACCAAAGATGCTTAGTTGTTTTTTTTTAATTGATTTTTAGGTTGGAGAGTATGGTTTCAGCATTAAGGAAGGAAGGGATATGAATATCTGACATGTCAATAGTAAGGTTGTTTTGGAAAAGCAAGGCAATACCCCGATCTTTCTTGTGGTTCTATCATTTCTGAGGATGTTGTACCCTGGGAGGAGTAATTCATTATCCATATTATGTGGCTTTAGTCAGGTCTCTGTAAGAAGAACTATGTTAGGGGAGAATACTGACAGAGCTGCATGTAGCTCTAATGTTTTGTTAAGTATACTTCTACTGTTAATGTTAAGGATTAGGTGGTCTGAAGGTTTTCTTTGAGAGTATATAATGTATGTTGTTTGGTTTATGGTGCTGTTACGGTTAGGTGTTGGTCCTGGGTTTGGGTGAATGTCACCACCTAGTATTAGTTGGGATAATGTGTGGGTCGTGGCTAGTAGGTATTTAGATATGAATATGTCATATTGTAGGGAGATATGGGACTTTGTTTTGTACCAGGGAATTATATATGGGGCAAAATCCATGACCGATGAATTATATAATGTAGGTGAGATTAATAGTAGGACTGGGTTGTTTTTTGTAGGGCCTGGGTAAGTGGGCGATTGTATTATTAGTTTACAGTTGATGTTGGTAGGAGGTAATGTTAGCCAATAGGAGGATACCAACTAGTAAACCTTGCAGTGGTAGCATTGTGAGTTATTGAGTTGTCTTGTGACAGTTAAGGTGTTGGGAGGGAGGACTATTGAGAATGAGTTATAGAGGAGAGGTATGTGGGGCTGTAGTTCAGAGAGACTGGTCAAGAAAAGAGCTGTAATGAAAGTAGGTGGTTAGCAGGTAGCATAGTACACACAGTACAAAAGCTTCAGATGGAATTACTGGTGCCGTCTTAAAAACAGCAGCCAGCTCAATTTTCTTTCCAGTATCCATTCTCATAAATAGGTTTAATCACATGTCACAGCCTTATGGAAAAGAAATCTCACATCATCCCACTTCATAAGGGAGGCAGCTCCAACTTTAGACTCATCGCCACACTCTTCTCCCTTTCAAAAATCCTTGGAAAATGGATTCATAATCAATTAGTGACTCATTTTCATAGAAACCTCTTCCTCCTTATCCCCACACACCATAGTTTCAGACCAGGGCATAGCAGTACCACAGCTCACAAATGTCAGCACTGATAACCTAGACAGAGACAAAGGCCAACTGTCTTCTGCAATGTTTCTGGACCTGTCCAAGGACGTTGATACAGTTTCCCCACAGCTTTCTTCTAAAACAACTCTCTTCACTTGGCCTATCAAATGCCTTTATTAACTGGTTCTCTCACTACCTTTCCAACAGATCCAAATCTGTTAAATGAATTAATTACTACTCATCCTTCCTACCCGTCTAAACAGTTGTTCCCCAAGGTTAAATACTGGGGCCACTGTTTTACAACATATTTACCAACAACCTACACTCTGCCAGATGTCAAGCATCCCTCATACAATATGCTGATGACTGCACAGTATTCTGTTCTGCCAGTACCCTAATTACTTTACAGCACTTCACCCAAGAGTCATTTTCGTCAGACAAAAGCTGGCTCAATAACTTCCAGCTTCTACTCAATCCAAGAAAACCTGAACTGCTGCTACTCCTCCCAAAAGCCCTAACACACCTCAAAAAACATTTCTCAATAACGTTGTCTGATAACACCCCATTTTAAGTTATCCCCATTCTAAGCTACTAGGCATAACAATTGATAACTTGAAATTTAACTTGCATGTGCAACATTTTGTCAAAAATAAGGGACACACTAAAGAGTAAAAAACTACTTAACTGATTCATCCAGGAAACTTCTGACCTTTACACTCCTACTCCCCACTTTACTATACAGCTTCCCAGTGCTGTTTAACCTTCGAGCTTTCATCCAAATTAAACTAAACCAGCGGTGCAATAAAACAGCAAAATTTGTCAGCAGCTCATCAAAGAGAACAGCTTGACTGGCTTAAATTACCCAAGCAACTCACTTATACCAAACTACTCACAGTCCACAAATTAATTTACATGCCAAAACAAAGCAAATCCTTACTAGACTTATTGCATACATACATCCCCCTACTAGGCCACTTCAATCTTCCAAACAAAATGCTCCTCACTACCTACTAATCTCACCTGTCAGGAGGAACCTCTCTCTGTTTGAGCTATGTTGCCCTCTTCTGGAACTCTATCCCCTTCTCCCTAAAGCATACTAGCAACCTTTCCAATTTCAAGACCAATCTAAAACAAGTATCTGCCTGGTCCTGTACCTGCAAAACCTTCAAAACAGATGCAAGACTACTTGCATACTACAACTATGTATAATCAGCTACTCACTATAACTATGCCTTTCTCACTATGAATTCACTAACACTTCCATATCTTAGCAGGTAGTAATGGCTTAATATCAAAAGAAACACTAATGATACCATACTACTAATGTATGCTGTTCTACCTCTTCAGCTGACACTTGCTACGATTTATTTTCCTTTCTAATGACTTTCCATAACACCTCATCTTTCTAACGAACAACTGTCTCTCAATGCCCATACTTTTCCCTTTTGCTCATTAATCCTCCTCATTATAGTCCTCTGGTTACTTTGTCAGTAGAATATTCTGTCTCTCTCTCTCTCCTCCATATATTATTAGAAATATAGTCAATATTTTAAATAACTATGCATTAGTTTACTTGACATAGGCTATCCATTTCTGAAAGTGTCTTGCTATTTACAGTACATATATTCTTGATCACAATTTATTCTAGTAATATTCTGTAAATGTATTTCAATGTGTTTGTGTTCTATCTGTTGTAGGGATTTTCTCGACCTGTAAAAAAAATCAGCTACTGTAAGATGCTTTTGTGTGTGCTTTTTTGAAGCTATTCTTCCCAACCCATTCTAAACTATTTAATCTGTTGCAGGGATTTTCTTCCCTTGTAAATAATTACTCATCAACTACAACTTTAAACATTTTTTAATCTGTTGTGGAACTTTCCTCCACAGGTCTCTGCTGAAAAAGGGCCACTGGCTCAGTTTGACTTTCTCAGTTATTAAAAGACATACAAATAAATAAATAAAAATCTTGTAGAAGCCTCCCTTCAGATTTTTAGTGTGTCAGAGGACTTAAACTGTCTAAAAGATTAATAAGAACAGGAAAACTTCACAGTGCTTGAAAAAGATGGCTGCCTCTCCTGGCCATGCTGTAGACTGTCAATAATTAAAGTCATTATTTTATGAATAAGTAAAGTATTTAACACAAATTAGTAAGACTGTAGCAGGTCAGACAGTACATATGAAGCATGATTATTCAGATGCAACTTTTCAACAAATATTTCTAAGTCTACTAGAGAATGTATGAGCTGAAATACATACCTACTTTTCCTACAGTACTGATAGTATTACGAAATGCTACCTTTTATTAATGCTGGGGAAACATATGGCTAACTTAAAGGAGTTGTCACTGCATTCATTTCATCAAGTAAATGTGACGGATGATAAATGGATTGTGAATCTGGGTGGCAATGGAAGACAAGCAAGTGGAGCAGGAAGATTCAGTTGGAAAAAGGAGATTATGTATAACAATTTGGGAAAGATTCAACAAAAGGGCTTGTAACTAACTGAAGTTTTGAAAACATAAATGTAAAGCAGGAAATTACTTGTCTATTTACAGCAGTGGCACTTTGTAGGAAATAATTATCATCAGTGGCCCCTATTCATCTTTTTGTTCATCTTTCAAATATTTTAGATCAGGAGATGTGAGTTATGCTAGTCAAAAAATAATGAGACAGCTTGCAAATTAAAACAGATCAGGCAAATATTTCTTAGTTGTTGCAAAACTGTCTCATTCTGACTATATAAGATGTGCTGCAAATGGGGATGTTTCCATGTTATGGTGGTCAGGATCACTGAAATAACTAATGCAATGACAAAGAATTTCTAGGCCAGTACCCAATACATTTCAGTTTCTATTTTCTATTGTACAGTCCCCATCATATACAATGAATAGCACTGTTTAACACTGAAGAATTGCGTGACTGAAATTGGATATACAACATAGGAGCTGCATATGAGGATGTTCTAATTTTGAGTTGAGAGCACTGACAACTATGATAAATACAATTATCAAAAAACAGTCTGGTATTCTATATGCAACACTTACGTCGCTCTTTATTTTTAGTATAAGTGCAGCTGACATGGCATGGAAGATATAATTCACTACATATTTTCAACATGATATGGACAAAATAAACCAAACTTGCTGGACGGATAGGTCCCTAGTTCAGTTTATTACTGCCTAATAAATTACCACTACAGGTCAAACAAAGTACTGTCTGGCTACCTTTAAGGCTTTTCTTGATAACTGGATGGATATATAGAAATTTACACCAGAATTATCATGCACAGCCCTGCTTGATTTGGGAGGTGAGTATTATGAAATGCTTGAAAATGATGGCAAGAAAGTACAGTTCTGTACACTTACCATAAATGGAGATGTTTGAGTGTATTCACTGTTGCAGTCATTACATTTGGGTAATCTGCTGGCAGGTTGCCCTCAGTCGGCCTTATTAACAAAGTCTTGGGTCCTGCGTCAGTTGCCGTCCCTTCTTCCATGACGTCAGGGGTATAAAACATGCAGCCGATGCCATTACATCAGTTTTTCTTGCCCCAGATGTCAGGTGCCCCCCAAATGGGGAGCAATATATATATATATATATATATATATATATATATATATATATATATATATATATGTATACAAGTTAAAACCCAAAAAATATACATCCAAACAAAAACAAATATACCAAAAGGCTTTTAAGCATAGTAAAAGAAAGGAGAGGTATAGTAAAAGAAAAAACAGGGGGCTGGAGGGTAGGTAACCAGGACTGCAACACTGAATACACTCGAACATCTACATTTATGGTAAGTGTACACAACTGTACTATGTTCTTCGTGTTTCACTGTTGCAGTCATTACATTTGGGTAGAATCCCAAAGCTATGGTTGGGAGGATGGATTTATACAGCATTAGGAGCAGCTATAAGGCCCTGCAGGACAGCAGTGGCAAAGCAAGCTCTGGATTTAGAGAAGAGAGGTAAATGGTAATGTTTGGTGAACGTATGAACTGAGCTCCAGGTAGCAGCTTCTAAAATGTCTCTGGTAGGAACCCCTCTGAGAAAGGCTGCAGAAGTAGATGCAGCCCTGGTGGAATGAGATCTGATCCCCTTGGGGATAGGTTTACCATGGTGCAAATAGCAGAAACGAATACAATGACTTATCCATTTGGAAATTATCTGCCTTGAAATAACCTTTCCCTCTGCCCCTGCAGCAAATGCCACCAATAGTTGTTCAGATTTTGTCCTGTTTAAGTAGAATCTAAATTGTCTGTGTACATACAATGAATGCAGAATTTGCTCATCCTTGTTCTGTAGATTGGGAAAGAAAGTTGGCAGATGAATGGTCATATTAAGAGCCACACAGGACACCGCCTTAGGCATGAAAGATGGGGTGGTCCTGAGAGCAACCCTGTCTGGATGAAAAATAATGAAAGGCTCCACTGCCATAAGAGCCTGTAATTCTGAAATCCTTCTAGCTGAAGTGACTGCTAAAAGGAAAGCTGTTTTCTAGGAGAGAAATTTTAGGTCCGCAGCAGCAGTTGGCTCAAAAGGAGGGAGAGGGAGTTTTTCCAAAACAAAATTGAGGTCCCATGCAAGAGTTGGCGCTCTCCTGGGAGGTCTTAAATTTTTGGCCCCTCTGAGATACTGCTTTAGCAGAGGATGAGAGAAGAGGGGAGGTTCTGTGTTGTAATGAGCTGAAATGGCTGAGGCATGGATTTTTATGGAAGAAAAAGATAGGCCCTTGGTGAAGCATCTCAGTTAAATATTGCAGAATCTATGGAACATTGGGGATTGCTGTGCTTATTCCTTGTGATTGGTTCCAAGCACAGAATCTTTCCCATTTGTCAGCATAAGATTTTCTAGGGAAAACAAGGGTGAAATTAGTTGATCAACCACGCTGCAAGATTCAGAGTTTGAAGCTGAGTGTGCAGAATTTGGTAGTTCTGCTGAGACAGTAGGGTAAGGTGTCTGAGGCAAGTGCCAAGGAGGAAGTTGTGACACATTGTGCAGGAGAGGGTACCAGTGTTGACGAGACCAGTCTGGAGCAATCAGAAGTTTTTGGTTTGTTCTGTCTGACTTTTAATAGAACTTTGGAGAGCAGAGGCAGAGGGGGGAAAGCATAGACTAATAGGTTTTTCCAGCTGAATGATAGAGCATCCACTTTCCAAGCTTTTTTTGTGATGAATTCTTGTGCAGAATTTGTCCAACTGATAGTTCTGGGGTGAGGCAAAAAGATCTAGGTCTGGACTCCCCCATTTGCGTGTCAACATGCTGAAAACTTGTGGTTCTAGTTTCCATTCGTGTGGGTCCATATGATTTCTGCTTAGTTCGTCTGCCAGAGTATTTAGCTTTCCTGGCAGGAATTGAGCTTGTAGTTGTATTTGGTAGGTCAAGGCTGTGTTCCACAAACTAATGGCTAGTCTGCAAAGGGGGTAGAAATGTGCACCCCCCTGCTTGTTTATGTATCACATAACTGTGGTGTTGTCTGTCTTTACCATTAGTTGTCCTGGATGACGGTAGTCCTTGAAGGCTGTCAGTGCATTCTGTACAGCTAGCATCTCTTTCTGACTGATATGTAGGTGCATTTGATTTGAGCTCCATTTGCCGTGAATGCACTTTCCTGCCAGATGAGCCCCCCAAGCATAGTCTAATGCATCTGTAGTTAGGGCTTGGGTGGCAGGGGGTGGAGTGAATGGCAGTCACTTGTTTTGGTGGCAGGCCTCTGCCCACCATAGGAACTCTAGTTGCAAGCAAGGTATAGTAGGAATCATTGTTTCCAAGCTGTGACAATGTTGACTCCATCAACATTTTAAGTACCACTGAAGTTTCCTCATATGCAGTCTTGCATATTGAATTAGAAGAAAGCAGGAGGCCATGAACCCCAAGGCTTGCAGAATTTGTCTTGCAGATAGTAGGGTTTTTGTGGCCACCTGTTTGAAGTAAGCCACCAATTGTATTTGCTTTTCTGGCATATGGTAAGTCATCTGGGCAATTGTATTCAAGCTTGCACCCAGGAATGTAATTTTTTGAGAGGGTACCAGTTGTGATTTCTTTTCGTTTATGGTGTACCCTAGACAAGTTAGAACCCTTTTTACAAACGCCAGATGCTTTAGAAGAATGTCCTTGTTTTCTGCCTGAATTAGACAATCGTCCAGGTATGGATATATTTAAATATTTCTTTGCCTGCAAAATGCAATTACTGGAGCCAGGCACTTTGTGAAGGCCCTGGGCGCAGTAGATAAGCCAAAGGGCAGTGCAGAGAACTGGTAATGCAAGTAGCCTGCTTTGAAGCGGAGGTATCTCCTGCAAGATTCCCTGATTGGGATATGCAGGCAAACCTCTTAAGTCTAGAGTTACCAACCAGGCATCTTTGCCTAGCATAGGTAGTAACTGTTGAAGAGTCAGCATCTTGAATTTTGGAATGTCCAGAAATGTGTTTAGAGTGGATAAGTCCAGAATTGTATGCCATGATTTGTCTTTTCTGGGTACCAGGAAAAGTCTTGAATAGAAACCTTGTCCCTTTTCCTCTTCTGGTACTGGTTGAATAGCCCCCATGTTCATGACGGACAGAACTTGTTTCTGGGCCTCTGCCCACTGATTTGGGGGCAGATCTGGCCATCCATTTGGGATTGGCAACGTGTAGAAATGAAATCTGTATCCCTGGAATACTATATTTAAAACCCATTTGTCCTGGGTAATAAGTTGCCAGTTTCGTGCACGAAGTGCCAGTTTTCCCCCCAAAGGGGCGGCTAAAAGTAAGTGTTTGGTGATTGTAGAGGGAAGTCATTGAGACTGTTTACCATAGGGAGGTGCCTTGTTGTTTCCAGATTTGGAGGTGGAGGCACCCCATTGTTTTGTTCTAAAAGTTCCTTGTGACTGAAACCTGGAGCCTTTTGAATGTCTGGATTTGACTTGAGCGGTTCTCGAAGGGACTGGAAAGGACCAGTTCTTAGTAGGCCAGTGCCTGCTAAATCTTGGAGGTTGCACTTGTAAGAAATCTTTCACAGTTTGCAGATTTTGCTTTATCTTCCATCTTTTTTAACACTTCTTCAGCCTTATTACTAAAGAGACGGAGCTGTTGTAAAGGAGCATCCAACAATTTTGCTTTAACATGGTCAGGCAGAGTTTGCTCTTTGAGCCAAGCATGCCTTCTTAGCACAGATCCAGTTACAGCAGCCCTGCAGGAGGCCTCCAAGGAATCAAAACCACATTGCAAAGTATGTTTTCCAACTTGTTCAGCTGAATGTAATAAATCCTGCAAATCTTTATTTTCCACACAGTCAGAAATTAACATAATTTTCTGTTTAAGTAGCCCCATGATATGCTGTTGATATTCAAGCATATGAAATTGACAGTTTAAAGCCCTGACTGCCAAGGTTGCAGACGTGTAAACCTTCTTACCCTATCTATCCAGTGCCCTGAAATCTCTATCAGAAGGGGTAGGAATTTTAGCAGTAGAGACCTTACTGCCCTTGGGACCCTGAGAAATGGTTTCAGGATCAGCAGTAGGATTTTTGAAAAGGAATTTGTAGGAGTCAGGAACCCTGTAGTATCTGTCTGGCTTACTAGGAGCCAGAGGCAGAGAATCAGGCGCCATACTAGATTCTGAAAAAACATCATCAACAATGTCTAGAACAGGAGGTATAGCCAAAGGCCTATGCTGAGGAAGAAGAAGAAAATCCCTAAGTCTCTTTTTAGATTCAGAGAAATCCTGACTTTCCCAGTGGAAATGTTCCCATAAGGTATGTAAAGTTTCTCCAAAAGAGAAAGCCTCAGGGGGAGAAGCAGAAGGAATGGAATCTTCTATGTCAGAGTCCTCATAAGTAGGAATAGATAAATCCTGTTCAGTAGAGGAATCAGAAGAAAAAAATATACAGGCGTTTAATAGTGCGCGTTGATTAAATCTAGCACACGGCCGACCAGCACCTGCAGTTGAATGTTTTGTTAATGTTGCACCCTGTAAATTAACAAAGGTCATTCTTTTCACAAAAATTTTCCATCATTAACTTTTTTCCCATGACATCCATCTTGTCTGTATTCAGTTTCATCTCTATGAACAGCAATGAGCTCAAAGCTGAACTCTGAACTTCAAACCACTGCAGAAGTGTCCAAATTATCCATAATTTTTCTTAGCACTGTCTAATCTAATAAACTGAGGAGAAATTCACTGCATCAGTGAACACCTCTAAAACATACTGATGCAGCACCTGTCTGCTAAAGTAAATGTTTTTCTTCATCAAGCTTGTATAATACGTCAATTGACCTATGAGATGAAGGCTGGCAAACAAGATGACTGCAGTTTTTGTTTCATACATCTCAAAACATTTTAAAAAGACAAGGAATCCTCTTCCATGAATTCTAAGATTTTTGTGATAACCTCCTTTTGGCAGGTGGTGTATGAGAGACACCACTCAAGCATCTTTAATTTTTGCTGACAGTACTTTTGAAGTTAGTATCTGGAGGCATAAGCCTGAAGATTGAGAGATTGTCTTTCCATGATCCAAATTAACATTTTGTAGAGAGTAGTACTGAAATTTAAATGTACTCTCCCTCCTCTAACAACACACAAAAAGGACTCCATGCTTTTACTGATCTATGGACAATTAATTGTACCATTGTAAGTGAAGGCTCATCGAGCGATCCTAAGTTGGTCATCCTAACTTAACATTGTAGATATCAAGGAGATTTCATCACATGCTTTACAAACCATACGTAGTCTGACCGAGTAGACAGTAAGACCAATGGGGATAAGTCCCTGGTCTATACAGAAGTAAGCATGGAAGGCAGCAAAAATTCTGACATTTCCCTCATGGAAACATGTGGCTTGGGCCCCTGAGCTTATAGTAGAATTTCTAGGATAACTGACTTCTGCACCTTCGTCTATAACAGTGTATGTGTCTATTAGTTTTGGTATCAATGTCAGTTAAGTATTTTCTTAGTAAGAATGGATTATAATACCTTTTGCCTATAAATGTTTTATAGCATGCTGGAGTTTTCCAAAATGTTCAAAATTTTCAACACTATGAAAAGGACCTAAACAAAGAAAGTGTAAAAATCTGTTTACCGCAATCACAAAAGAATCAACCAGCTAACAAACTTCTTTTAAGAAAAAGACATAACAGAGCCACAAAAAGTTGAAATTTAACTACTAGCTCAGTAGAATTTTTCTTCAGGTAAGGAGGAGATGGACCATTTTAAACTGAAATTGAACTACCTGCCCAGAAAAAAAATTCTTCATGTGGCAGGGAGATGTACAACACAGGATAGGAAGAAGAAACAAGAAGTTATATACTCACCATAACATTCTATGTATGTAGTCCATCTCACCTTACATTCAAACCCTTGGGTTCGATGCCGAACCTCGGCTCCGACTCAGCCATACTCTAGCTCAAAGTCTTCAATTGGCTCGTGGCTAAGAGGTATCCCATCATGCAACAGGCCCATTCCCCAGATCTTGTTTGCTGCAAGTGCGCGCACACACACACACACACACACACTGAGAAGAACAACCCCAACAGAAAAGACTACTGACACCTACAGACTATAACTCTAGGTCCTCAAGGAGGGGGTAAGGAGGGGGGGGTTGGTAAGAATGTAAGGCAAGATGGACTACATACATCGAACATTATGGTTAGTACATAACTTCTTGACATTATGTAGTCCAGTCTCACCTTCATTCTTACCCTTGGGACAGAGTCCCTAGCACCTTGACCTTGGGTGGCTCAATGAAAAATACTCGAGCACTGTGGAACCAAAGGAAGATCTGCCTCTAGAGACCAGATCTAATTTGTATAAAAGTATGAGGCAAAGCCCATGTTGCTGCAGCACAAATATCATCCATAGACATCCTAGCCTGAAATGCAGTTGAGATAGCCACAGATCGTGTAGAATGAGCCTTCACTTTAAAGTGTAATCATTTGCCATTGGAAGCATAAATAAAGGAGATGCAATTGGAAATCCAGTGAGACAAGGTTACGTTAGAAACAGGAACCCCAAGTCTAGTGTCTGAAAACGAGACAAACAGTTGATCTGATCTCCTGAAATCTTTTGTCCTATGTAAATAGAAACGCAATTGTCTATGAATGTCTAACTGATGAAACTTAAATTCTGCCTTGTTAGAGAATTCAGGAAAAACACAAGCAACTCAATAGATTGGCTGATATTGACAACGGAACCAACCTTTAGAATAAAGAAAGGATTGGTTCTTAAGGAGACCCTATCTTTGTGAAACACCAAATAAGTGGCTTAATCAATAAAGTTTGGAGCTCAGAGACCCGCCTAGCTGAAGTTATGGCTACCAAGAATACTGTCTTCCATGACA
Organism: Protopterus annectens; assembly: GCF_019279795.1. Classification (NCBI taxonomy): domain Eukaryota; kingdom Metazoa; phylum Chordata; order Ceratodontiformes; family Protopteridae; genus Protopterus; species Protopterus annectens. The sequence continues at coordinate 433,140,843 of NC_056726.1, forward strand.
AGAATTTAATGTCACACATAGCTGCGGGCTCAAAGGGAGTCGAGGTGAGCTTCTGTAATACAAAATTGAGGTCCCATGGCATTAATGGATGAAAGACTGGAGGTCAGAGTAACATTGTCCCTTTCAGAAAGGCCCTACAAAGCCTATGAGCCATAAGGTTGGGCTCATTAGCAACGTGAAAGGTAGAAATCGCTGCCAGTTGCACTTTAATGGTTGCTGCAGCTGACCCCTGACTGAACAGTTGAGAAAGAAATTCTAATATTGCCGAACTAGGTGCTGTATAAAGATCAATGTCTTTCATGGGCCCAAATGGAGAATCTCTTCCACTTACTGGAATAATACTTCCTGGTAGAAGGCTTGTGGGAAGATGACAGAATGTGGACCACTTCCGGGGAAAAATCATGAAGCCTGACTAGGGACTGAACTGGAGCAACCAAGCTGTCAACTTGAGGGTCTGGATGGAGGGATGGAACTCTCCTGACATATGAGTCAGCAGATCTGGATCTGGGTCCAGAATCCAGGGATCGTCCATTAGATAGGGTTGAAGGAAGGGAAACTAAATCTGATGAGGCCAGTGTGGGGCAATCAGAATCATTTTGCTTCCCAAAGACTGCTTTCTGAATTACCTTTGATATCAGAGGAAATGATGGAAAGGCATATAGAAGACCGGAGGGCCAATCGTGAACCAGAGCGTCCCTGGGTGTCTCCCCCTCCAGGGGGATAAGGGTGAAGTAGCCGCTGCATTTGGCATTGAGGGGGCTGGCAAACAGATTGCAGCAAGGCTGACCCCATCTGCGGAATATCTTCTCCGTAACATATTTGTTGAGGGACCACTCATGAGGCATTAGGATAGCTCTGCTCAGCCTGTCGGCAATCAAGTTGGACTTCCCTCGGTATATGTGTTGCAACTAAAAAGCACTGAGAAGACACCGGCCACTGCCAAACTCGAAGTGCCTCTCTGCAAAGGAGGTATGATTTGGTTCCTCCCTGCTTGTTCAGATACCATATCACTGACATGTTGTCTGAGTGGATTGCAACTGTCCCTAGAGGGAGAAAGCTCTTAAGTGCTTGCAACGCTAATAGCACTGCTCTCATCTCCACGACACTGATATGCAAATGGGTCTCGTGATCCTGCTACGTACCTTGGACTGTCCTGCTGAGATAATGCCCCCCCACCCAATCTGGGAGGCATCCGTGGTCACCGTCGCAACTGGCGAAGACGGGACAAAAGGCTTGCCCACGTTGAGATTGCTGGCCTGAAGCCACCAGCATAGATCCTGCTTGCACGTGTCCGTAATCAGAATAGAATAGGAGAGTGGAAGATACTGTAGTGACCACTGGGCGAAAAGCAGCCACTGAAGAACCCTCATGTGTAGTCTGGCAAAGGGAACGAGCATGATTGTGGCAACCATGGTCCCTAATAACTTGAGGACCACTTTTGGCTTGACCTTCCTCAATGGTTGTAAGGCGTAGACCTGCTGTTGTAGAGCCTGAATTCTCTCTTCTGGTAAGAAGGCCCTCATGAGCACTGTATCTAGTTTGGCGCCGATAAAAGTGACACGCTGCGAGGGCAACAAGGCAGATTTTTCCTAATTTAGAGTAATCCCTAACTTTTGGCACAATGTAATGGTGGCGTTCCTGGTCTGTAACAGTAGATGCCTGGTGGTGGCATAAAGGAGCTAGTCGTTCAGGTACAGAAACACTTGGAATCCCTGACATCTCAAGTGAGCCATTACCACTGCCATGCATTTGGTGAACACCCTAGGGGCTGTGGTGAGACCAAAGGGCACAGCGCGAAACTGAAAATGACTGGCTCCCAGACGGAAGCGTGGATGACTTCTCGATGCCCTGCCCATTTTGATATGGTACCAAGCATCTTTGAGGTCAATGGAGCACATCCACACCTCTTTCCCTAACAGAGGGAGTATTGACTGTAAGGTGACCATGCGGAACTTGAACTTTTGTACATGTAGGTTCAATCGGCTGAGATCCAAGATGGGTCTCAGGTCCCCTGTTCTTTTCGGCACCAAAAAGAATCTGGAGTAAGTCCCTAATCCTACTTGGTCTGCGGGGACAGGCTGGATGGCTTTCTTTGAAAGCAACTTTTTTATTTCTAAAGTTGCGGAATCCCTGTGACTGGGTGGAATGTCTGGAATTCTCTTGGATGGCAGGGGAGGAGAAGAGAAGGGATTCCTTGTCTGTGGGAGCAGACAAAAACTTATTGGATCTCCTAGGGACCGGTTCCACAGTGTCAGGAGTTTCCCACACCTTTGACAGATGAGATCTAATGGCTCATTGAAAGGGGGAGAGACCCAAGAGGCAGAAGTTTGAGACCCGAAAGCCTTCAGGAACACAGACTCCTCATCAGAAGGGGATTTGGAAAGCCAGCCACCTCTCTGCTTCAAGATTTCACAGATATCTGAAAAAGAGATAGCTTCAGAAGATGACGTGGGGGACCCCCTCTGACTCCTCGAGGTCGGTGTCTGACGTGAGAGACTCATCTGGGGAGTCGACGTGTTTCCTCTTACACAATCTCTTTCTGATGGGCTCCTCAGGCAAGAACTCAGGGGAGACGTCAGAAAGTTGGGGACCACTAATGGAGGTATCCTGAGGCTTTGGGTCTCCGCTGTCCAGGGAGAGATGGTGATCCGAAACTGACACCGGCGCCGGAGGGGGCAGAGTATCGGTGCCATAGGATGCAGCTGACGACCTGGCCAGCACGCTTCTCATAACATCGAAGGCTGATCCCCCCCGTCTCCGAAGGCTAACTAACCTTAGAGGATACGGTAGTAGCCCTCGGCACTGAGAAGATGAGGTCTGAAGCAGACGTCGGGTCCAAGCTCACCCGAGCCAAAGCACTGAGAGGATGGCTCGGAACTGATGAAGATTGATCCGAGCCCTCCCCCTTGGGTTCAACTGGGGAACTGTGAACCCTTGACCCCGTGGACGGAGCCAATAGGGTCGAAGCAGAAATCGGAACCGAGAGGCCAGGCGAAGCTACTGGGACCAACCTAAAAGCACCCGACAGAACCGACAACTCTGGCTCCGAAGGCCGAGAAAGGCTTGGAGGAGGAACAAGAAACGATGAAGGGGGCCATGGGCTCCGGAGCCGACTGGGTCGGAGCCGAAATCAATTTGGCCAACACCGATTACTGAAGTAGTTTCTTCACCACTCTATCAACGTTTTCATTGGAAAGGGTCCTCGAGGACCTGGAGGATATAGTTGGAGATCTGGATCTCCCTACAGAGGGAGACTTACATGAAGGAGAACCTGGTAGAACAACTGGAGACTGGCTCCGAACCAAAAAATCCGTGACCGTCTCCGAAAGGCTGGGAGCCAATACAGACTTACTCAATACACTACCTTCTGTCGGCACCAAAGCCAATGGAGCCGAAGAAGGAGAAGCTGTTCTAGCAACTTTCTCTGGTGGCTCTGAAGAAACAGACGGAGCCAGAGAGCGCTTCTTAGCAGTCTTTTTGTCCTTTTTAGCTGGTGAAGGTATCTTCCTCGGAGTGTTTAAGCAGTCCTTTCAGAATGAGCTTGTTCTTCCTCTCCTGTAGCTCGCGGGGACTGAAGGAATAACAAAACAAGCAGGACTCTTGGAGGTGAATAGCCCCCAAGCAGTACACGCACATGGAGTGCCCATCAGTCAAAGACGTTTTGTTGTTGCATTCAACACACTTTTTAAAACCCGAAGGCCTGTGTTCCTTAGAATCCTTAAGACATGCTGAATAAAGGAGTACACACAGAGGGACAAGTACAAAACAACACGTACACACAACAGACCTAAGAAAACCCCGCGCGGGAAACTAGACCCTCTAACTAAAAAAGGCCTAGTAAATGATGGGAACAAAAACTACAGGGAGGACTAGGTCCTCTAAATTAAACGAGCCTAGCCCGGGGGAAACAAAGGCAGGATAACACCACTACCAGACATGACAAAATACTAAATAAGCTAACAAGTATACAGGAGGCACAAAAAAAGACCAGAAACAATGGGGAGGACTACGCCCTCTAACTGAAATGGGCCTAGCCCGTGGGAAGAAAGGGAGCAAATGGGATACCAAAAAATGGCCAACGAAAAGGCCACACAACCAGCAAGAGAGAGACACAGTAGCTATGAAAATAGCTTTTTTGAGCAACAAATAGCCAAAAATTTAGAAAAAAAAGTATACTTAGCCATGGCCAAAACGAGACCACATCTGAGCATAACAAGCAGTAAACCAGATCTAGGGAATGGGCCGGTTGCATGATGGGATACCTCTTAGCCACGAGCCAATTGAAGACTGAGCTAGAGTATGGCCGAGACGGAGTCGAGGCTCGGCTCCAAACCCAATGGTAAGAATGAAGGCGAGATTGGACTACATAACATCTACCAGTTGTGTACACTTACCATAAATATAGATGTTAGAGTGTATTCACTGTTGCAGTCATCACATTTGGGTTATCCTGTCAGGGGTAGCCCTCAGTTGGCCCGAATACCAGAGACTTAGTATTTCTGCGTCAGTTGCTGTCATTCCAGGACTGACGTCAGGTCGTCAGTGGTATAAAATCAGGCAGCAGATGCCATTACATCAGTTTTTCTTGCCCTGTCATGAGCCCCCAAATACGGAGCTAGGTTATAGTGGAAGAACATCACCAGTAGAAAGTAAATACCAAAAAAAAATTCCCTGTGAGGAGAGAGGAAGAGAGAGAGAGAGATAAGGGGGATGGAGAGAGGGGAACCAGGACTACAACAGTGTATACACTCAGACATCTACATTTATGGTAAGTGTACACAACTGTACTATGTTCTACGTGTTTCACTGTTGCAGTCATCACATTTGGGTTGATTCCCAAAGCTGAAGAAAAGGGTGGAGGTAGTCAAGAAGACTAGAGGCTGGCTAGGATGCCCTGCAAGACTGCGGTGGCAAAGCCTGCCCTGGATTTGGAGAAGATAGGCAGGTGGTAATGCTTGGTGAAGGTATGAACACATGTCCATGTTACAGCCACCAGGATGTCCCTGGTAGGGACCCCTCTAAAAAAAGCTCTAGAGGTGGAGGTTGCCCTGGAATGTGTCCTGACCCCCTTTGGGGGTGGTTTCCTGTGCTGTTTGTAGCAGAAATGGATGCAGTGTACTATCCATTTGGAGATTGATTGTTTAGAAATGGCCTTGCCCTCTACCCCTGCTGCAAAGCTGACTAGCAATTGATTCGTTTTTCTGAAAGATTTAGCTCTGTCCAGATAGAATCTGAGCTGTCTGTGCAAATCTAGAGAGTGCAGAATCCTTTCCCCCTTGTTTTGTGGGTTAGGGGAAAAGGTGGGCAATTGTATGGATTGGTTGAGAGCCACACTGGACACCACTTTAGACATGAAGGATGGGCTTAGTCCGGAGGGAGACCCTGTCAGCATGGAAAATGATGAAGGGCTCTACAGCCATGAGTGCTTGTAGCTCTGATACTCTTCTAGCTGAAGTGATGGCCAGAAGAAAGGCGGTCTTCCAAGAGAGAAATTTTAACTGCTGAAGCTGCAGGTTCAAAGGGGGGGGGGGGGTAGGGTGAATTTTTCCAACACAAAGTTAAGGTCCCAAGCTGGGGTAGGAGCTCTTCTGGGTGGCCTTAAGTTGTTAGCCCCTCTTAGGAACTGTTTGATGAGAGGGTGTGAGAAGAGAGGTGGCTCTGTGCTGTAGTGAGCAGTGATGTCAGAGGCATGAATCTTTATAGAAGAGAAGGATAGACCCCTGTGTAGTAGGTCTGCCAGGTAATCCAGGATGAGAGGTAGGGGGGGCTGTGCCGTTCCGGCTCCCTTAGCTTGGATCCAGGTGCAAAACCTTTTCCACTTGTCAGCATAGAACTTTCTAGTGCTGGGGCGTCTGGCCTCACGTACAATATCTAGGACTTGCTTGCTTAGGCTGGCAGCTTGAGGAGAGTTCAGGGAATAAGCCAGGCTGCCAGGTTGAGGGTCTGCAATTAGAGATGCATGAATTCTCTATTCCCCTGGGTCAGGAGTATTGGGATCTGAGGTAGGTGCCATAGTGGCAGGGATGACAGGCTTTATAGCACTGGGTACCAGTGCTGGCGTGGCCAGTCTGGGGCAATCAGGATTGCCCTCGGTTTTTCCTCCCTTATTTTGAGCAGTACCCTTGGAATGAGTGGTAGAGGGGAAAATGCAGAGACCGAGAGGTTTACCCACTGGAAGGATAAGGCATCCACTTTCCAGGCCTTGCTGTGAAGCTCCCTGGTGCAGAATATGCTGAGCTGATTGGAGTGGGAGGCAAAGAGGACGACCTTCAGGATGCCCCATTTCTGGGTTACAAGGGTGAAGGTTCTGTGATGTAGCTGCTACTCGTGGGTCTAGCAGGTTTCTGCTTAAGTTGTCTGCCAGACAGTTTAGAGAGCCTGTCAGGAATTGTGCTAGCAGGTGTAGTTGCATGGCTGAGGCCGTGTGCCAAAGGGTCATAGCGAGCCTGCAGAGAGGATAAGAGTAAGTCCCTCCCTGCTTGTTGATATATCACATCACTGTGGTGTTGTCTGTTTTGATCAGTAGAGGCCCCGGGGAGAGTAGGGGTCTGAAAGGTGTCAGGGCATGCCGGAACAGCTAGCATCTCTTTTTTGGTTGAAATGCAGATGTTTTTGATTTTGGCTTCAATGGCCCTGAATGCACCTGCTGTCCACGTGTGCACCTCAGGCATAGTCTGATGCATCTGTGGTGAGGGTCTGGGCGGCGTGGGGTTGTGAGAAGGGAAGTCCCTTGTTGTGGTTGCATGCTGCTGCCCACCAAAGAAAATCTTTCCTTAGACAAGGTATCACTGGTATGAGAGTTTCCAGGTCTTGACAGTGTTGACACCAAAGGCTTTTTAGGTACCACTGTAGTTTCCTCATATGCAGTCTGGCATACAGAATGAGTAGGATGCAGCAGGCCATGAACCCTAGAGCTTGCAGGATTTTCCTTGCAGATAACTGGGTTCTGGTGGCTAGTTGAGAGAAGTAGCCTGTCAGGTAGGCTTGTTTTTCTGGAGTAAGGAATGCCATCTGGGATGCTGTGCCCAGGCTTGCTCCCAGGAATACAATTTTTTGTGAGGTGACTAGTTTTGATTTCTTTTCATTGATAGTATACCCCAGGGAGGTCAGCAGGTCCTTTACAAAGGTCACTTGCTGTAGCAGATTTTCCTGACTGTCTGCCTGAATCAGGCAGTCATCTAAGTATGGGTAAATTTGAAAATTTCTTTGTCTGCAAAAAAGCAATGGCGGCAGCCAGACATTTTGTGAAAACTCTGGGAGCAGTGGATAAGCCAAAGGGAAGCACAGAGAACTGAAAGTGCAGAGATCCTGCCCTCAAACACAGGTATGTCCTGCATGATTCCCTGACTGCGATGGGTAGGGTGGCCTCTTTTAGGTCTAGGGAGGCTAACCAAGCATCCTTGGAAAGCACTGGTAGAAACTGCTGGAGGCGGAGCATTTTGAATTTTGGTATCACCAGAAAGGTGTTTAGAATGGATAGATCTAGGATGGGGCACCATGTGCCCTCTTTTCTGGGTACCAGGAAGAGTCTGGAGTAGAAACCTTGGCCTATCTATTCTGCAGGAACAGCCTGTATTGCCCTCATGGGCAGCAGGGAAAGGACTTGCTTTTTGGCCTCTGCCTACTTGTTTGGAGGAAGATCTGGGAACCCTTTTTGGGTTGGCAGAGTGTGGAAATAAAATTTGTACCCCTGGGACACTAGGTTGAGGACCCATTGGTTGTTGGTAGTGGTGGCCCAACTGCTTGCGTGGAAAGAGTTTTCCTTCTAGGGGCACAAGCAGGTGGGCAGAGGTAACGGGTGGAAGTGAAAAGTCATTGTGAGTTCTTACCATAAGGGGGTGGCTTTGCACTCCCTGTTTTTGAAGAGGAGGAACTCCATTGCTTAGAACTCTGCATTCCCTGGGGCTGCTGTTGGGGGGGGGGTCTTCTTCCCCTGGGTCTGGCTGAGCTGGCCTGGAGGGGGAAGGAAAGGACCAGTGCTTGGAAGGGCCATGCCTACTGAACCTCGGTGGCTTGACCTGTGAGAAGTTTTTAACTGTCTGCATAGATTTAGCTTTTCTTTCCATCTTTTTTAAGACCTCTTCTGCCTTGGTGCCAAATAAGTTGTCTTTGTTCAAGGGTGCGTCCAATAATTTGGATTTGACATGGTCTAGCAAGGTCTGTTCCTTAAGCCAAGCATGCCTTCTAAGGACAGAACCAGTGACTGCTGCCCTGCAAGATGCTTCTAGAGTGTAAAAACCACATTGTAAGGTGTGCTTAGTTATTTGAACTTGCAGAATGCATTAATTCTTGTAATTCTTTACTTTCTGCAGAAGCAGGAAAATAAGATATTTTTTGTTTGAGGAGTTCCATTGTATGCTGCTGATATTTCAGCATGTGGAACTGACAATTTAATGCGCTAATAGCAAGAGTAGCAGAGGTGTATACTTTTTTACCCCATCTGTCTGATGCTCGAGAATCCCTATCTGAGGATGTGGGATTCTTAGCTGAAGTTGCTTTCATTCCTTTAGGTCCTTGAGAGATGACCTCGGGGTCAGTAGTAGGATTTCTGAAAAGAAATTTGTGAGAGTCAGAGACTCTGTAATACCTGTCAGGTTTCCTGGAAGCAGGAGGATGGGTGTTAGGAGTCGGACTGGATTCCATAAAAACATCATCCACAACATCCAGGACAGGAGGAATGGCCAAAGGTCTGTGCTGTGGTAGGTCTAATAATTCCCCGAGTCTCTTTTTTGACTGAGGATAGTCTTGACATTCCCACTGGAAATGCTCCCTTAAAGAATGTAGGGTTTCCCCAAATGAAAAATCCTCAGGTGGAGAGGCAGAAGGAATGGATTCCTCTGCATCAGAATCCTCACAAGTAGAGAGGGGTTGCATATCTTCATATTCACATGCATCAGTCTCATCGGACTCCTGTTCACGTAAAACTACTGGGGACAGGTATTTTTTTCTTTTGGAAGGGGTAGCCTGGCTTCCCCTGATAAGCATAATAAGGTCTTCTGCCATTTTACGCATTTGAGACTTAGGCAAGGAAGCAGGTGCCAGAGCTTGGGTCGTCGGCTTTTTGGGTGTGGTTTGTACTCTAGGCCTTAGAAACTTGGCAGTCTTAGAAAGAACTGAAGATGCAAAAGAAGTCGTCGGTCTGTGTAGAGACTCGGTAGTGCGAAGAACTTCCTCGGAAGCCGGTGCCTGCTCAGCGGCTCTGGGACATCCAAATTAGAGACATCCACAGGATCCTTAGTCGAAGAAGAGTCTCGCGGCATACCGGACTCGGAAGGGGTCTTGGTACCGGCCTGCGAATCCACAGAAGCGGGTATCAGGGGCTGCAAAAGCACCTCGCTGAGGACCGGAGAACTAACGACTAGCTTTACGGAAGCATCGTCGGCAGTTTTGGACCTGTGCAGTCTGTCTGTCTTTATCCTTACGTTTTTTTGGAAGATCTGTAGATGGATGGCTTACCAAAGCCATATCGGAATTAGAGGACTGAGAGCAAAAATATCTAGCTACAATAAGGGTCCATTGACGTATAGTTCTGGTGTTGAAAGAAGCACAAAAGTGACAGCAGGGGATGTCGTGGTCTGGGCCTAAACAGGTGATGCAGTAAGAATGGAAGTCTCGGTGTGGTATTTGCTTTCCACAGGCAAGACAACTGTTAACTTTTTCTGACATTGGTTAGAGCAAGAAAAAAGGATCCCCAACCGGGTATTTAGCTTTAGAAGACTTCAGCTTCAATTAGGAAATGAAAACTCAGGTAGCGGCTGACCGGCATTCATGTGAACTGCTTCTGCTTTGGGCTCCTCGGCAAGAAAGACTGATGTAATGGCATCCACCCTTTTCTTCAGCTTTGGGAATCAGGCTGCCTGATTTTATACCACTGATGACCTGATGTCAGTCCTGGAGTGACAACCACCAATGCAGAAATACTAAACCTCTGGTATTTGGGCCGACTGAGGGCTACCTCTGGCAGGATAACTCAAATGTGATGACTGCAACAGTGAAACACGAAGAACATCTGGAAAACGTGCACCAACACTGGACATCAAAAGCAGTCATACACAAACATACATCAGTGCACTCAAGGGTAAGCCTGCATTGACCTCTATACTGAAGGAAACCACAGCTTTTGGAACTTCATGACAGAGGGCACACAGGCTGGTGGGATATAACCCCAATGTTATGATTTACTGTTACACTGGCTCTACTCAAATAAGAAAATCTCTTCACAAAACTATATGCATTAATCTCCAGTACATACCTTATACCTCCTATACATCTATGCCAGCTGATTTAAGAATTTCTCACCAAAAATATTTATTTCTTTTTGGCTCCCTTATGTGCTAGGAACTAGAAAGATATATTCACTTCCATAGGCACTACATGGTTAAACACATTGGCAGCAATTAGGACTTATGTACTTACCATAACTTGGTATCGTTGTTGTCCAATTTCATTCTTCATCACGACAGGGTCATAGAATCAGACACTGGATCCAGTCTGGCCATTCCAAAAAACTGATGCATCAAGTCACGAGCTCCTCCTACTCCCATAATGCCCTACATTCCCCCTAACTCCCCAGATCTCATTTCCTGCCTTCCTGGATAGACATGTTTGTGACTGGTCTCGAGCCTTTTTCTCAGCTAAGTTAATTTCTTTCAATACTTCCTTCAACCTTTTCTTTCACTTTTACAGTTGTTGCCTAAATATATCTCTACTTCCCCTCCCACCTTTTAGCCCTTCATTAAGCATTATGTTTGTTTCTTTCCCTGTCCACATTCCTTCACTACCATACGGCCACTGGGCTATGTCCCTTTTCTTCTCTGTCATATATAAAAACAATCTTTCCCTGTATTTTATAAGTTCATAGTTGTTGTTGCTGCTGCTGTCAATAGGGTTTGATAGTGGTGAGTGTGTGGCTCTCTCCTACTTCTGTTCTGTGTGTGTGTGTGTGTATGTGTGTGCATGTGCGTGTGCGTGTGTGTGTGTGACAACTGGTACAATGGTGGGCAAACCTACTGGCTTTAAGAGAGAGATGCACCTTTTGTGGGCACAAAATTCCGAATTTGGATGCCCATGAGAGGTGTCTCTATCGCTTAGGTGCCTCTCATTTAGAGCAGGAATGTGAAATTTGTGCGGGATTCAACCCCTACGCTTTGGCAGATTGATGCAACAACTTAATTTTGAAAGGGCTTCTCCCCTTGTCTGGAGCTCAAATCCCTGCCAAACCAGGAGCTTCAAAAGAGTCGAAGAAGCGTGCCCCTCCAGCCTCCCCAGGGGTATCTGCTTCTGGACCAGAAAAGAGACAAAAATTATCGCATCCATCTTTATCAGATCAGAGGAAATTCAGACCTCATTCGGACAAGAGGAGTTCCTCAGATCCAACACTGTTCTCACCTGATGTAACTTCCCCATGGATCTGACCTCCTTCGGATCCAAAGATTTCAGATCTGAAGGGGCTATCGGATCCATTAGATCCTGTACTTCCAGGTCACCACCTTTAGACACCAGTTAGCTGCTGCATGGAGTCCTACTGCTATCAAAGGAAAGAAAGAGATGATCATATTAAAAGGAGTTATTTTCCCTAGAGCAATTATTTCTGCTCAGATAACAATACAAGAAAAACTGTCTGCTGTAGCCAGCGAAACTTACTGTCCTTAGTGGAAGTGATTCAGATGCATCCTCTACTGATGCCTCAGAAGAGTTATGATGTGGGCTTCCTCCAACACAATGTGACATTTTATGCTGATATAGACCACTAACTGAATCTGACTAAAGGTTTTACGGCACTTAGAGTGCACATTCTAAAAACAAACCAAGAGGCCTGAATTTTATAATGACTGCAAATTCTGCATGCATGGCAAAATTGGCTATATTTTTATATTCAACTGGCAAAATTGAGTTGGGGGGCTTAACTCGCAACTGCTTCAGTTCAATCCCTCCTTAACATCTTACCCTGAACGCAAGAATCTACCTAAGGAGACACCTGTTAAAACCCAATCCTTAACCCTAAATAGCCAGCCCTACTACAAGACTGGACAAAAAAGATAAGCAATTTCCAAATGTCTCTGTGGCCAGCTTGGTAGACTTTGGCATCCCAAGGCAAAGTAGCAACTGCCTGATGTTCTCAGATAACTAGTTAATCATTAAAGAAACTAACACAGTATGCAAGAGATGTAGATACACAACTTCCTCGGAGGAAAAATCTCACATGTAAACAAGGTTATCAAGAATACCCACACTACATCCTCACACATACTGTTCACCAAGCAGACACATTTGTCTTATGCTGAGGTGCTTAAAAGAAACCTTCCCAAATTTCAAAGACCTCCAAAGCCACCTAATGACAACAATGCTCATCAGCAATCTCTAAATCACAAAACAAAATCAACACTGAACATCTCACATAAGCTTACACCCAATAGTTGCCCAAGGGCAAAGCCCATAAGACAAACATATAGTTTATCTAATACTATTGTCACTGGTGACTGCAGTGTGATACACGGACAGATTGCACTGAACAGCATTCTACCTTCACCAAGGATGAAGCCACAGTATGAACATAAAATGATTGATTTTAATAATTGGCTTAGTTTCTGATGTCACTACACAGGGCTCTAATGTCTGTTAGAATGAAAAGATGTTGTCAGCAGACCATGTTGCTTTGCCAAGGATGAACTCCACTTGTCCACCCCCCCAGAACTTTCAGATATTGGCTAAAACTTTATCCATGCCCTTAGAACATTTTTTTAGGCAATGCCAAAACAAACTACCAGCATAGTGAAAATGTCTTCAAACATCCTTACGGTTTTACTGATCCAAGCTAGGAGCCTAAACAAAAAATCCACACCCTTCATGCCCTTCTCACTCAGGAGAATGTAGACATCTATGCCATGACTAAGACCTGCTTTAAAGCCATAGAAAATACTCTGGCAGTGCAAGGTTAAAGTGCCTTTCACATATTTAGACCAACAACAGCACAGACTGGGGCCAAAAGTGGAGAAGTCTTGATCTACATTAACAACAAAGATACCTCCATGCGGTTAAACAGGATGACAGTATGTAGCTCCTCCACATGCAAGTCATTATAGACAGCATCCCTAACCATATCATGGCTAGCTACAGGTAACCATCTATGCCCCTACAGTCTCACAACTCTTACCTAAACCTACTAGAGGTGCTCATTTTACAAACAAAAACACTATTCACGAGTGACTTTTACTACCCTTCTGTAAACTAGGAAAATTACTCTGCCTCAGACTCACAGGCATAACGCTTCCTGGACTTTAACACAAACTGCCTGGAATAAATACTGCATAATCAAACACACTGAACCAACATGAGAGAGCACTGCATTCCCCCCAATAGTGAGGTTGGATCACAAAGCCATCCCCTTTGACGTAAAAATCAACTCAGAAAAGCCAGCCAAATCAGTAGCAGAAATAATCAAAGGCAAACTACATCCTATTAAGTGACAAGCTTATCAAAATTCAAGGCTCCCCTAACCCTGAGACCACAGCTACCTATGCGGAATGATTCATAGAGTCCCTATACAAACATGTGAATGGCTGCATAGAGGCTGGCATACCTATCGGAAGTAAACCCAAAACAATATTAAAAGCAAATCCCAGTGGTGGAATCCTGATCTAAACATGGCATACAATGAAAGAAGAAAACTCATGGCCAAAACTAGGAACAGCAACTCCCTTAAAAAAAAGTGCTCTTTTATACAACTAAACAAGAAACAAGGAGGTCTAGTGAAGTCCAACAAGGCCAGCTATTATGTCAGGAAAGCCTTACAGGCTAAACACAATCAACAAGGCCTTCTTCAGCTGTCTGGAACCTTACAGATAACACACAGCAGTGTGCAGAACTGGTTGTGAACAGTACTACCTTCTACTTGCTGATAAATTCAGGTCAAAATTCACCCTCCCCACTCATCAAGGATCCACCAGGTGAAATCTCCTTCAACATATTTCTCACAACTATTAGCAGAAATTAGATGCACTGGCAGCAGTCAAGAAGCCACCTCTATGGGTCCTGACGCTGTTCCCAGATGCCTCCTGAACAGTCAAATGCAACCTATCAGGACCACTTGAGGCACTCCAAGTACAGCCTCGAAAAAGGCTACATTCCAAGTGAATGGAAGACCGCCACAAGGGCAGACTACCAACCAACCTAGAAAACTACAGACCCATCAGTCTTAATAAGCCAACTATGCAAAACCAGGGAACACATTATCATGGAAATGATAAACAAGGACATTGACAACTTCCAGACACTGGCTTTGTTATAGGAAGGTCAAGCCTAATTAACCTGGTAGACTTCTTTGAGCGGGTTAACAAGGTAATGGATGAGAGTAAAACAGTGCATATCTTGACCTTGCCAAGACATTCAATACAATACCCCACTCAGGAATTGTTGACAAGGTCTCTGAGCTAGGCATAAATAAATCACTGGACTGCCAGCTGGCTTACAGATAGGACCAAAGAAGTCAGGATTGGTGAGACCACCTCCACCAAGAGACTGGTCAGCAACGGAGAACCCCAGGGCACTAAGCTGGACCTGCAACTGTTTGGCATCTACTTCTCGGAAGTCAAGGCTAACATTCAAGATCTCTGGCCCCTCAACACACCAATATCTTGTAAGAGGGCTTAACACAGACACCTGACTGGTGCCAAAGCCATGGCCTAAAACTCAATGTCAAAAAATGCATTATAATGCCCTTTGGGAAACTGTCAACCCAAGTTAATTACTCCATTGTTAAAACACCCCTAAGAGCTGGCCCAGTAGTAAGGGATCTGGGAACATATGTAGACAGCAATCTGGACTTTGACCACACACGCACAGCTAAAAGAGTAAGAAAATGATTCTATGTCACCCAGCTTATAGGCAAGGGTATGCCATCCAGGTCCAAGGAAAACAGAATGACAGTCTACAGTCTACTCAGTCCTTATCACGCCTGTCATTGAGTACAATGCCCCCTTTGACATGTATCTAACCAGATATTTGCAACAGTTAGTATGCCCACAAAGGTTTCTCACCAGGATAATTTAGGGCACACAAACCCTTATCCTACACTGTCCTTCAAAAAGATCTATTTCTATATTAAGTCTCCTACAGGCTCCTGAATGGGATCTTTGCCTAGTTTAAAGGGTTTCTTCAGACACAGATCTGATGGATCTGTTGCACATCTGCAAACCAAACAGCAGTAGCAGAAACACTAGATCCAGGAATATGAACTTCACTTGTGACAAACATAATGTGCTGGAGAGACAGATATGTGTTCCAAAGGATCCCTGTGCAATGCAATAGATTCCCCATGTATGTAAAAAGGAGTTCATCCTGGACCCTATTCAAACAAAACCTTGACAACTGCAAGGGAAATTGTAAATATACCCCCAGTCTGACCCCTTGTTCCTTATGGACTGAGGCTGTCAATAAGAAAATCATTATCCTAACAGGGGTCCAGGGAAGTAAATACTGTGGGAAGAAATAGCCAGGGAATTGTTATGGCTAGGCTTTATAGGCCCTAGGGCAGATAGCCTAGTACCAACCTATGAACTTAACAACCCCTACAAATCCTTAGTTACTTGCCTACTAACATATATTTGCCTATGATTCTCGGGACCCAAATAGTTTGGAGTGTGCAGCTAGGCTTGTAAAGTCCCTAATGAACATTAGCCTAGTAACTCATGAACCTATGAATTACCTCCCACAGTGAGCTCTAACCATATAGCTACAATGACCACATATAATCCCAGCCAATAACAACAGCACTAGCTATCAGTACTAACTACTTTCTCAAACCTACAGCAGTATTCTTTCCTCATCACTCCAATCACATACGTGTATCATACAGCCCTAAATATTCTTTTCCTCCTGCCTGCATATAACAACCATATTCTAACCTTGCATACTCACCACGTACAAATATATATAACTTGTATATAACTTCCATATTCTAAATGAAAAAAAAAAACTCACAAAGGATGTCACTCAAATACAATTTCATAATGGCTACTATTACATGCATTAAAGTACTTCACACACGTCCAAAAACTCAGCTTGCCACACACAACACATTAAGTGAAATTTAACTTTCACGTTTCACTTACCTCCTTAACTCAAAAAAAAAAAAACAATTAAGAAGTACAGTTGCACAAGTCCTACTTACCTGTAACAGTAGATGCTCAATGCTCTTAGTGGCATTTTGGGTTATTTGTCAAGGAAACCCAGTACTGGCCAGCTTTCAAAAGCTCAGACTCCTCTCCCTACTTCTTCCTATGACAGCTAATTGACTGAGTATATCCTGAGAGGGAAACCTTCAGCTGTCACAGGAAGGGAGTGTTCAGGTTTTTTCACTTCCAAAAAGAAGAGCAGTAAAGTACTTGAAGCCAGAATTCTCTAGCAAGAGTAAAGTTGCAGCCAATCACAAAACCATATAAAACAAATCCAACAGCAACTGAATCAAAGTGGTTGAAACCCACCTCAGCTATGCACAGTCTGGGGATGGGGGGTGGGTGCTGTGACTGAGTCAGTAAGAAATCTGAACATTGATTTCCACAGTTAAGTAGGACTTGTGCACTGTAATATGTTCATCATTCTCACTGCTTTGATGGCATTTTGGGTAGATTCCCAAAGCTTACCCTACCTTGGAGGTGGAGGGATAAGGATCCAGGAGCCCCTGGAGAAAGTACAGTTTTGTACCTACCATAAATGTAGATGTTCGAGTGTACACCCTGCTGCAGTCATCACACTTGGGTTATCCTACCGTCAGGCGGTCCCGCAGTCGGCCGGAATTCCAAAATCTTGGTCCGACGTTGGTTGCTGTCGCTTCTTCCCTGACGTCAGTGCACCAGGGGTATATATGATGCATCCGACGCCATTTTCTTCAGTTTTTCTTGCCCCAGATGTCAGGTGCCCCCAAAAAGGTGGTCAGTAATTAGTACCAAATTGAGTTAATTTTGCACAAACACAAAATCCCTCCAGCTATAAGCAAATACATCAGGAAGGTATTGTAGAGATTTAGCCAGTTAGATCAGAGGGGATGGAGGGATGGTAACCTGGACTGCAGCAGGGTGTACACTCGAACATCTACATTTATGGTAGATACAAAACTGTACTATGTTCATCGTGTTACCCTGCTGCAGTCATCACACTTGGGTAGAATCCCAAAGCTAAGGATGGGTGGAGGAGTCATAGAGGGTTAGTGGAGGCTAGACGGCCCTGCAGAACTGCAGTGGCGAAGCCCGCCCTAGTCTTAGAGTAAAGTGGTAAGTGATAGTGTTTGGTAAAGGTGTGTACTAAACTCCAAGTTGCAGCTTCCAAAATCTCCTTGGTTGGAACCCCCCTGAGGAAGGATGTAGCTGTTGCCCTGGTAGAGTGGGGCCTAATGGTAGCAGGAACTGGTTTTCCATGATGGGTATAGCAGAAACGAATGCAATGTCCTATCCATTTGGAAATGGTTTGTTTTGATATAGCCTTCCCTTGTGAAGCTGTAGCATAGGATACAAAGAGCTGGTCAGATTTTCTGAAAGCCTTAGTTTTATCCAAGTAGTAACGAAGTTGTCTGTGAATGTCCAAGGAATGCAGGAGTCTCTCTCCTTTGTTCTGAGGATTAGGGAAGAATGTGGGTAAGTGGATGGTTTGATTTAAAGCCACACTGGAAACCACCTTAGGCATGAAGGAAGGATTAGTTCGTAGAGAAGCTCTGTCTTGATGGAAAATGAGGAAAGGTTCCACTGCCATTAGTGCCTGCAGCTCTGATACTCTTCTAGCTGAAGTTATTGCTAGCAGCAGGGCAGTTTTCCATGACAGGAACTGTAGTTCTGCAGAGAAAGCTGGTTCAAAGGGAGGTAGTGTAAGTTTTTCCAGAACAAAATTGAGGTCCCATGTAGGTGTAGGTGCTCTCCGGGGGGGCCTAATGTTTTTTGCCCCTCTGAGGAACTGCCTTAGCAGTGGATGCGAAAACAAGGGTGGATCCGTGTTGTAGTGGGCTGAAATAGCTGAAGCATGGATTTTAATGGAAGAAAAAGAAAGTCCTTTGTGCAACATCTCAGTTAGATACTGTAGAATGTGAAGCTGAATTATGTTTTGGCCTTTGGCTTGGTTCCAGGCACAAAACCTTTTCCATTTGTCCGAATAAGCCTTCCTGGTACTTGGCCTCCTAGCTTCCAGAATAACATCCGTAACTGCTTGGGAAAGAGGAGCTGGCTGGATGCTTAGGTGATTTGCCATGCAGCCAGATTTAAGGATTTGAGCTGGCTGTGAAGAATCTGATTGTTTTGCTGTGTGAGCAAATGGGTAACTTGTGGTAAAATCCAAGGTGGGCCCTGAGCCATATTCCTCAATAGTGGGTACCAGTGCTGACATGGCCAGTCCGGGGCTATGGGTATCAGTCATGGTCTCTCCTTTCTGACTTTCAGAAGCACCTTTGTGAGCAGAGGCAATGGAGGGAAGGCATATATTGTCAGGTTTTTCCAACTGAATGAGTGTGCGTCCACTTTCCAAGCTTGATGGTGAAATGTCCTTGTACAAAATTTTGTCAGTTGATAGTTTTGAGGACTGGCAAACAGGTCTATGTCTGGAAGGCCCCATTTTTGAGTTATCATTGCAAATATTTGTGGATCCAGTTTCCACTCGTGGGGATCCATGATGTTTCTGCTGAGGTCGTCTGCCAATGTGTTCTTCTTTCCTGGCAGGAATTGAGCTTGTAACTGAACTTGGTAAGCCAGAGCTGTGTTCCACAAGGTCATTGCTTGCCTGCATAGAGGGTAGGAGTGTGTACCCCCTTGTTTGTTTATGTACCACATTACTGTGGTGTTGTCGTCTTTATTGTCAGTTGTCCTGGATGTAATAGGCTCTTGAAGGCTGTCAGAGCATTCTGTACAGCTAGCATCTCTTTTTGACTGATGTGAAGATTCCTTTGATCTGCAGTCCATACGCCTTGAATGCACTGTCCTGCCATGTGTGCCCCCCAGGTGTAGTCTGATGCATCTGTTGTCACAGTTTGCCTGGCTGGGGGCAAGGTGAAAGGCTGACCCTTGTTGAGGTGACATGTCTGTGACCACCATAGAAACTCCTGTTGTAGGCAGGGAATGAGAGATATCATTGTGTCCAAGCTGTGGCTGTGTTGAGATCATACGCTTTTTAGGTACCACTGTAATTTCCTCATATGCAGCTTTGCAAATGGTATTAGTAGTATGCAAGATGCCATGGAGCCCAAGGCCTGCAGAATTTTTCTTGCAGTTAGTTGGGTCTTTTTGCCATTGTTTTGAAATATTGAGTCAGTTGTAGTTGTTTGTCTGGCGTCAGATAAGCCTTCTGGGCATTTGTATTCAAGCTGGCACCCAGGAATGTCATATTTTGTGAGGGTATTAGTTTTGACTTCTTTTCGTTTACTGTGTACCCCAGGCAACTTAGGAGATGTTTTACAAAAGTCAGATGTTGTAAGAGAATATCCTTGCTTTCTGCTTGGATGAGGCAATCGTCCAGGTATGGGTATATTTGAATTCCTCTTTGTCTGCAGTATGCAATTACTGGTGCCAGGCATTTTGTGAAGACTCTGGGCGCAGCAGATAAGCCAAAGGGCAGTGCAGAGAATTGGTAATGGGTTGAACCTTCAATGAAACGGAGGTATCTTCTGCAACTTTGTCTGATAGGGACATGCAGGTATGCCTCTTTGAGGTCCAACGTTACTAGCCATGCTTCCTTGCCCAACATGGGAAGAAGCTGCTGTAGTGTTAGCATCTTGAATTTGGGTACTTGTAAGAAGGTGTTTGGAATTGAAAGGTCCAGAATTGGTTTCCAGGCATTGTCCTTTCTGGGCACTAGAAAGAGTCTTCAGTAAAATCCTTGACCTTGCTCTCGAGTAGGTACCAGTTGAATGGCTCTCATGTCCATGAGAGCTGTAATTTGTTTTTGTGCCTCTGCGCATTGATTTTGTGGCAGTTTTGGCATTCCTCTTTTCATTGGCAAGGTGTGAAAATGGAATCTGTATCCTCGTGAAATTATGTCTAGGACCCATTTGTCCTTTGTGACTAACTGCCAGTTGTCTGCAAAAAGTGTGAGTTTTTCCTCCCAAGGGGGCTGCCAAGAGAGTGTTGCTTGGCCAGATGAGGTGCAAGTCATTGAGTTTGCCTTCTGGTAGATTGGGACCTGTCTTCTCCTCCCTTCTGTGTTGCAGTGCCCCATTGGTGAGGTTTGTACTGAGCTTGTGGTTGTCCTCTGCCTCTTGGATGTCTGTATTTACCCCTCTGTGGTCTGTCAGTAGCTGGAAAGGACCAATTTTTTGTTGGCCAGTTTCTGCTGAAGCGAGGGGGCTGTACCTGTAGGAAATCTTTGACTGTCTGCATAGATTTTGCCTTATCCTCCATTTTCTTTAAGACTTCTTCTGCTTTAACTCCAAAAAGAACATCCTGCTGTAAGGGAGCATCTAGAAGCTTTGCTTTAACATGATCAGGCAGAGTTTGTTCCTTTAACCAAGCATGCCTACGTATAACAGACCCAGTGACAGCTGCTCTGCAGGAGGCCTCCAAAGAATCAAACCCACATTGTAAAGTATGTTTGCCCACCTGTTCAGTTGCATGCAACAGATCCTGCATTTCTTTCAATTCAGACTGTTGAGGGAGAGTGCTCATTCTTTGTTTTAACTGAGAGATAAGAAATTGCTGATACTTTAGCATGTGAAATTGGCAATTTAGTGCCCTCATAGCTAGAGTGGCTGAGGTGTAAACCTTTTACCCCCACCTGTCTAGTGCTCTGGAGTCCCTTTCAGAGGACACAGGATTTTTAGCCACAGAAGCCTTAGCCCCTTTGGGACCCTGGGAGATAGTCTCTGGATCAGCAACAGGGCTTTTATAAAGAAATTTGTGGGAATCAGGCACTCTATAGTATCTGTCAGGTTTGGCCGGAGCAGGAGGTAGAGAGTCTGGGTTCAAACTGGATTCTAAGTAAACATCATCCACAATGTCTAAAACTGGTGGGATGGCAAGTGGTCTGTGCTGGGGGAGTAAAAGAAACTCTCTAAGCCTTTTCTTAGAGTCAGAGTAGTCCTGACCTTCCCAGTGAAAATGTTCCCTCATAGTGTGTAAAGTTTCCCCAAAGGAGTAGTCTTCAGGAGGAGAAGCTGAGGAAATGGAATCCTCAGCATCAGAATCTTCATAAGGGGAGAATGAGTAATCTTGGTCCTCAGATGAGTCTGAAGAAATGGACACTTGTTCAGAGGATGCATAATCTTCCTCTTGTCTAGGCCTTTTGTCAGGAGAGGGCTGGGAACCCCTGATTAAAGAGATCAAATCTTCAGCCATTTTGAGCATCTGTTTCTTAAGCATGGGGCCTTGAACAGGGGACTGAAGTGCAGTCCTTTTAGGTTTAATAGGAGTCTTCGTCTTAGGATACGTTTTAATGGTGAGTGTCATCGGTTTGAAGACGCCTTCAGAAACCGAAGGTGTTTCTGCAGCACCAACATCTTTTTCAGCAGTGTCGTCAGTAGGGCCTGAACAAAATGGCTGCGTCGGCCTGGTACATTCCGCCAAAACTTACGAAGCGGTCTCGGGTTCCAGATCTGCGGTAGTCAGGGGCTACGTCGGAGCCTCACTGAAGGCCTGAGACCGGACCAGCTGAGACCTCGGAATCTGGCTTAGGCCTGGGCTGCCTGTCCTTATCCTTGTGTTTTTTGTGCACGCCGGTAGTCGGTTGCTCCGATGGCATAGTGTAGTTAAATTTTCTACTGAAGTAGTGTCATGCGAAATCAAAGCGTCTTTTTATAGTACGCTTATTAAACCTAGCACAAAAACGACAACTAGTGACGTCGTGGTCTGGGCCTAGGCAAGGTATGCAATAAGAATGAAAATCCTTATGAGGTATTTGCTTCCCACAAGAAATACAATTGTTAACTTTTTCTGACATCGGTCTGAGGCAAGAAAAGTTTCCCCAACGGGGTACTTAGCTTTATAGAAGACTTCGGTCTGAAATTCGAGTTCGAAAATCTCAGGAGTCAGCCAACCGGCACTTGCGAACTGCTTCTGCTTCGGGCACCGCGCGGCAAGAAAGACTGAAGAAAATGGCGTTGGATGCATCATATATACCCCTGGCGCACTGACGTCAGGGAAGAAGCGACAGCAACCGATGCCGGACCAAGACTTTGGAATTCCGGCCGACTGCGGGACCGCCTGATGGCAGGATAACCAAAGTGTGATGACTGCAGCAGGGTAACACGATGAACATTAGTCCTAGCACAGCATGCTCTGGACCTTGATAAGGAATCCAGTTTGTAGACTTTGGTGAATGTATGAATACAGGAACAGGTTGCTGCCTTTAGAATGCCTCTAGAGTCCACCCCTTTCCAATATGCCATAGAAGAGGACAAGACCCTAGTCAAGTGAGTCTTCACCCTTCCTGGAAGAAACTTACCATGGAAGGAGTACAAGAAAACAACACTAGAGGACACCTGTCTTACACAACGGTTTGCTTACAGACAGGTTTACCTTTCTTAGTCCTTGTACAGGACACAAACAGCTGTTCAGCATTCCTAAAGCGCAGTGTTTGTCAAGGTAGTATCCGAGCTGCCTGTGCACATCCAATGTATGTAGAAATTTTTCTCCATTGCATTTTTGAATCAGAACAGAATACGGAAAAGATTGATGGCTTGACCCAAGGTAAATTCAAAAACAACTTTTGGTATGAATGATAGATTACTGCAGAACACAACCCAGTCCTGTGAAAAATGAAATAGGACTGACCCACCATGACAGCTTCAGCTCAAAGACTCACCTTGCAGATGTCAGAGCAATAAGTAAAACTGTCTTTCAAGTAATGAACCACAAATCAGCCTGAGAGGCAGTTTCAAAAGGAGGTAAGGTAAGGTCCACTTTTCAAGAACAAAGTTGAGATACCAGGGATGAGAATTTGATTTCAAGGGGTTTCATGTGCACAAAAAGAGATGGGGGGGGGGTCCATTGGCAGACAAGCAGAGATGGTGGCAAAATGTAGTTCGATAAAAAACATATGACAAACCATCTCTAAGTAGCTCGCACAAATATTTCAAAACCAGAGAGATTGAAACCCTTTCAGGACCTCTGTTATTGGTGAAGCACCACCTAGAAAACATTTTCTTCTTGTATACACAAGATTTTCAAGTTGCAGGTTTATTTGCCTCCTTAAATACTTGTGTATACTCATGTAACAAATGCCTAAACAGTATCAAAACAGAATCATCCAAGATGTCAGCTGCAGTTGTATAATTCATCCCTGATTACATGTGAGCAGACCAATCTGTGAGGAAGCTTGTGGTAATTGCCCTTGGCCAATTCCATTAAAAGGGAGAACCAACTTTGCCTGGGCCAAAAGAAGCTTACCACAATGACATCTGATACTTTTTTTCTGAATCTCTGGGTATTGGTGGAAAGGGTGGAAATGTATAAAAGAACATTCCCGACCATGGGAATCACAGTCTGTCTTCCAAGTGTGGCTGCAAGGATGTCTTGAACAATTTTTTTTTCAACTGTCTGTTTTGAAAGGAGATGGCATATCTGCTTGAGGTGTTCTTTACATGTGGATCAAATCCTAGAAGATCTCTACATGGAGCTTCCACTCATGAGGGTCTGCCCACGATCTACTTAGTCTGTCTGCCACTGTGTTTTACTCTGATGGAATGTAAGAGGCCTGAAGAGTCAGAGAATGCTGTAGAGACAGCTTTCAGGCCAGTATTGCCAACCAGCAAAGACAGCAGGGACCTTGTATCCCCTTGCATGTTCAAACACCACATCATGGTAGTGTTGCTTGTGACCAAAAGAAGAGGATCTGGATTCCATAAGTAGGGAAGAACTTTTAAGGCAAGAATCACTGCCAACATCTCTTTTGCATTTATGTGCTTTGACATGTCCCAGGGACCACACAAATCTTGCATTTGAACTCCCATGGACATTGCAACCCAACAAAATCTGAGGAATCCATCTGGTGATACGGGACTAGGGTCTGACAAGAGAAAGGGAGTCCTGAATTAAGAGACAGCTGATCCCTCCACCACTGCAGCTCCTGTTTCACAAACTCCAGTAACAGCACGTGGAAATCGAATAGATGAAGGTGCTGGGTCCAACAATTCTTCAAGTAGCATTGGATTTTTCTCGTGTAATCTGGCTGGTGGTATCATGAGGACCACTGATGCCATGAGGGCTAGAAATTTCAGGAACTCTCTTGCTGAGGCCACATCCAGGACAGAGAAATCCAAGAAAATGCTTTGAAAAGTTAGAATTTTGTCTTCTGGCAGGTAGGCCATCTTTTTTTCCTGTCTCTCTTCAACACCCCAGGAAAACAATTAATTGAAATGGTGTGAGGCAGAACTTTTGAAGGTTCAATTTAAAGACCAGGTGGGAAAGAAGGAATGCAACCAGTCTAAGGACTCCAAGCACCTAGATACAGAATCTGCACAAATCTGCAAGTCATCGAAATAAAGAAAAATGTGAATGCCTGGGGTTCAGCAATAGGCAACCAGTGGGGTCAGACACTTTGCAAACACTTTAGGTGCAACAGATAGCCGAAAGGGTAATGCAGAAAACTGATAAGCCAGATGAAGCAAATCTTAAAAATGTCATGAAACTGGGAGCAATAGGAATATGATAAGCATCCTTGAGATCTAGACTCACCATGAAATAGTAGTCTGGAAGGAACTCTAGGACCAAGGGTGAGCATTCTGAACTTTGGAACTTTTACAAAAGTGTTTTGAAAGGACAGATCTAGGCCAGCTGTCAAGGACTGCTCCTTTTTTGGTAATAAAATGATTATGGAGTAAAATACTTTCCTGTGCATATTTCAGGCACTGGTTCTATGACTCCTACTTCTACCATGTGATGGAGTACTGGAGGAAACATTTTTGCCTGGTCTGTTGGCTGTGGAGGAATTCCCTTGAAAGGGGGAGGATTTTATATCCACTGGCAAATGTATCCTCTCCGAATTATTACCAGACCCCGTTTGTCTGCAACTATTTGCATTCAAACTGCACAGTTGATAGAGAGCATGGTTGAAGGAGAAACAGAAGAAAGGACATTGGGGGTAGGGTTTGCTCTGTGACTCAGCATGGTCATTTCTTTGCAGGGGTTGAACCGTTTCAGAAAGGAATCCCTCTTGTTTGGTTTCAAAGAATTATCCTCTGGCCATTTTCTTTTAGATCACTTACTCTTGTTTGGTTAGGATTTGTGTTTGTTCTGTCCCTTGAAGGAAGACACCTTGCTTGGGGAGAACTTGGCTACATGAACCATCCTAGATGCCAGTGCATTAATTTACTTCTGTCATCCCACTGCTTGAGAATATGTGTAAATGAAGGTCCAAACACCAATTCAAAACTTAAAGATGCATTCATAATTCTGGCTCTTAAATCATCAGAGAACTTCTGATTCCATAACCAAGTATACTGTCTGAATACACCAGAAGCAGCAGTATTTCTCATACCTGCATCAGCACATTCAAACACACCTCTCAAAGCATGTTTCAAAACCTGAGTCAAATTAGGAACAATGTCGTTCATATAAGACTTTTGCACTGCAAGAAAGGATGCAGCAAAATCATCCAAACTGTATGCATTCTGTAAAATAAATTTCCACATATAGCCTTGATAATTTAATATTCCAAAGCAGTGGTCTCCAACCTTTTTTGCACCAAGGACCAGTTTCATGTAAGACAATTTTCCATGGACCAGCCATCATGTGTGCAAAATAAAACATAACAAAGGGCATAACATTTATTTGACATTTGTTTACCAGGGAGGTCCAAATGGACTAGAAGTCCATTTTCAGCTGAGACTAGGGGAGAAAATCTCCAGAGTACAATAAAAAGACAATTGGCAATAATTACCAAAAAAAAATGTACATTCTGCTTAACAGCAGACCATTGCTCTACTATGGTCGAGAGGTACGTAAACCTAATAGCAACCTTACTGACTTTCTAAGCTTAAAAGAGTAATATTTAAAATCTGTCCCCATTATTTGGCTCTGCCCAGCATGCCTTTCATCTGTACAGATTTTCACAGAATGTCCAGATTTTTGCTTCATATTTTGGGTCTGTTTCTCATGAAATTGTTGTTTTCTGGCAAATCACTGGCAGATCATTGAGGTTTGAAGTCAGAAAATAATGACAGACAGTTGAGTTTCAGACTTTATACCCTTCAGAAAAGAGATGCTACTGCAAAAATAGAAGTTATGTACTCACCATAACGTTCGATGTATGTGGTGTCCATCTTGCCTCACATTCTTACTCATGGGTTCGGAGCCGAGTGTCAGCTCCGACTCGGCCAACTTATTTTTCTAGCACAAAGTCTCTAATTGGCTGGGCTAACCTGGTATCCCATGTTACACTGCTCCATAGCCCCAGATCTAGTTTGCAGCAACCCATAGTTACACCTCATGCACAACCACAGTTCAGTAGGGTAGAACACTAACCAGGGTAGCAAAGAAAAAACAACCAATACCGATGGGTACTGAAGACAAATGTTGCCTCCAAATCCTCCAGGAGGGGGGACAGGTGGGAGGGAATGTAAGAATGTGAGGCAAGATGGACCACATACATCGAACGTTATGGTGAGTACATAACTTCTAGATGTTATGTGGTCCAATCTCGCCTACATTCTTACTCACGGGACAGCATCCCCAGCACCTCTATCCTGGGAGGCTCAATGGAAGATGCTCCTGAGAACAGAGGAACCAAAGGAAGCCCGGCCCCTAGAAGCCACGTCTAATTTGTAATGAGTAATGAAGGTGTGGGGAGAAGCCCACGTGGCCGCAGCACAAATTTCATCCAAAGATAGCCTGGAATGATAAGCTACTGAAGCGGAAACAGCCCTGGTGGAGTGAGCCTTGGCGGGGAACGATAACTCTCTGCCTGCTGACGAATAGACATAGGAGATGCAATCAGAAATCCATCTGGAAATTGTAATCTTAGAAACAGGGGAACCTGTTCTATTTTCTGAAAAGGGCACAAAAAGTTGGTCAGACTTACAAAGTTGTTTTGTCCTGTGTAAGTAAAATCAAAGCTGCCTGTGTACGTCCAACTGATGAAACTTAAACTCCGCCTTGTTGGAAAACTGAGGGAAGAAAACTGGCAGCTCAGTGGACTGATTGAGATTAACGGCAGAGGTCACTTTCGGAAGAAAGGACAGATTAGGTCTCAAGGAAACCCTGTCCTTATGAAAGATTAAATACGGGGATTTGATGGACAAGGCTTGAATCTCCGACACCCGTCTGACTGATGTGATAGCTATTAAGAATGCAGTCTTCTAAGACAGAAATTTTAATTCACAGGTGGCAGCTGGTTCGAAGGATGATGAAGTCACGGCCTGTAAAACAAAATTTAAATCCCATGGCATGATGGGTTCTGACACAGGAGGCCGTAGCAACAAGGTGCCCCTCAAAAAGGCCTTACACAGTTTATGAGCCATGAGAGAAGGTTCATAAGAGGTATGAAAATTAGAAATAGTGGCCAGCTGGACCTTAATGGTCGCAGGAGCAGAACCCTGCTGAAAAAGTGTGGATAAAAAAATCTAAGACAGCAGGGATGGGGGCTGTGAAAGGATCCAGTCCCTTGGCCTGAGCCCAAATTGAAAATCTTTTCCACTTGCTGGAGTAAATCTTCCTGGTAGAAGATTTATGAAAAGAAGATAAAATGTGCACTACCTCAGGTGAAAAACGATGAAGTCTGACTAAAGATGGAAGTGGAGTAGCCAGGATGTCAACCTGAGGGTCTGCAGGGAGGGATGGGACTGTCCCGACGTGTGTCAGTAGGTCTGGTGCTGGGTCTAGAGTCCAAGGACTGTCCACTGCATACTGATGAAGAAAGGAGAACCAGACTTGGCAAGGCCAGTGTGGGGCAATTAGAATCATCTTGCTTCCTGAGGAAATGGCTTTCTGAATCACTCTTGGTAGCAGAGGAAACGGAGGAAAAGCATAGAGCAGACTGGGAGGCCAATCGTGGACTAGAGTGTCCCTGGGTGACTCCCCCTGTGGGGGGATCAGAGTGAAGTAGTTGCTGCACTTGGCATTGGGGGGATTGGCAAAAACGTCGCAGCAAGGCTGACCCCACCTGTTGAAAATCTGTTCTGCAACTCGGTGGTTCAAGGACCACTCGTAAGGCATCAGAATCGATCTGCTTAGCCTGTCTGCTATCACATTGGCCTTCTCCGGAATGTGCGTTGCCACTAGGAACTGTCGGGAAGACACTGCCACACTCGCATGGCCTCTCTGCACAGGGAGTAAGATCTGGTTCCCCCTTGCTTGTTCAGGTACCACACCACGGACATGTTGTCCGAGTGAATCGCAATCGTTCCTAGGGGAAGAGAGCTCTGCAGTGCTTGCAACGCCAGTAACACCGCTCTCATCTCTAGGACATTGATGTGCAGATGTACCTCGTGATCTTGCAAGATGCCTTGGACCGTCCTGCCAAGATAATGCCCCCCCCCCCAAATCTGGGAGGCGTCCGTGGTCACCGTGGCAACCGGAGGCATAGGAATAAACAGATTCCCTTTGTTCAAGTTGGTGGAGCATAGCCACCAACAGAGGTCCTGTTTGCACTGATCGGTGAGTAGGATCAAATGGGACAGGGGAAGTTTCTGAAAGGACCATTGGGCAGAGAGGAGCCACTGCAGAAACCTCATGTGTAATCTGGTTAGAGGCACTAGCATAATGGTGGCTGCCATGGATCCCAAGAGCTGTAGAACCCATCTGGCCTGAACCTTCTTGAGGGGTAGCAATGCGCGAACCTGACCCTGCAACACCTCTATCCTTTCTTGGGGCAGGAACGCCTGCATATGAACGGTGTTCTAGCTCTGCGCCTATAAATGTGACACGCTGTGAGGGCAGCAAGGCAGACTTTCCCCAGCTCAAGGTAATTCCTAGTCAGAAGAAAAAACGAGTCACATCTGCCTCAGGTGATGAATTTTCCTTTATTAGCAGTCAACTATATTACACAACATGTTGGCCAAGATGTCCAGTCTGGACTGATCTGATCTCCTCTGATCTGATCAACTTGTTTACTGACATCAACTTCTATACTGCAAGCAAAACAACTTTTTGTTACATTTCTGACCCTTGACAGTTGGCTATGAAAAACATATAGAATAAACATGTTTATCACAAATTACCTCAAACCCACAGTTAGTACAGAATGCTCAAGAAGTACAGAATGTTCAATTCAACAACAGTAGCTCAAATTTTCCAGGACACGCAACCTGCTTCAGTAAATTAACTCTTACTCGGCCGTGCGTCCTTATCCCAGGCTTCACTGAGCTACAACCAAATCTCTTTATTCTGAAATGCAGAAAACAGATATTATTCAGGTTCATAAGCAATGCTGCATTTTGTTCACAGATGAGGCCCATCTTTGATAGGCATATC
Source organism: Protopterus annectens (assembly GCF_019279795.1). Lineage (NCBI taxonomy): Eukaryota > Metazoa > Chordata > Ceratodontiformes > Protopteridae > Protopterus > Protopterus annectens. Next base: position 433,170,215 of record NC_056726.1, read on the forward strand.
CCAACATATAACATGTTCATTTTGCAAGAACAGGAAAAAAGACAAACAACAGTATGCTTTAAAACTTTTTCTCTTAACATTTTCCCCCTGAAAACACTTTTATTTGTCTTTTATTTCAGCAATATATGGTAAAAACTAAGTTTTTCTTTGCATACATTACTTCATTGGCAAGACAAATTTTTAAACTTCAAAAACATTTGCAGAGAGTCACATTTCAATATATTCACTTTCACCAGTCTGTTGCAATTGCTAGTACATCGTCTTCGTAACAGCAATATCAACCAGTCTTTGTAGAAGACCTCTGATACAGGGTATACAACAACAACCACATACCACCACGATAACCACAGCGACTCCAACGGACACCAGGAAACTGCTGATGAGATGACTCCATTTTCCAAACCACGCTTGTAGAAAATCTGTAAAGGGATTATTTACCCCAGAGTTCTCTGCCAATTCTTCGGATAACATCTCCAAAACTTTCAAAGCTCGAGTGATACTTCCATCAGGCGCAGTGTTGTTTGGAATATATGTACAACAGGAAGTCCCAAACATCTTGCAAACTCCTCTTTCTTTGGCCAGGAGCATATCCAACGCAATTCGATTCTGCCATGCCACCTGCTAAGTGGCCTCCAGTTGTTCAGCAATTCCTTTCAATGCATCTTTTGTATAGTTCACAAAACGCTGCTGGTTATAGTAAATGTAGTTGATCCAGTCCACACACTTATTAGGTTGAATCCACACAAAGATGGATGTAAAACCAGCTGCTATTTGGTTTATTGCTTTGTATTCATCAGGTACGCCTCTTGGTATGCTAATGCTATAGCTGTAGACACCATTATCGAAAGATTGCTTTGGTGCCTCTCTTTTTCTCCTACTCAACCACTTTGGCTTTATTTCGAGTTCTCTTATGAAATTGCTTGCTGGAACTGGGAAAATGCAGAATGGCAGAATTAACTTTACAAGTGCACAAGTTCCCTTCCAGGGAATCGTAATCCTTGATCTGAGTTTGTTGTCTACACATAACCACCATACATCTGCTAAACTATGAGTTTGGTTCTCCAGAAATGGATTCCCATTGCCATTCACAGTAACATTGCAATAGTTCTGTCCCATATTGCCATAATTTTTCCCTGTGCCATCTCTGGAAATGCACATATACGAACCTGGATAGGAAATCGCTGCAGGCGTTTTCTCAACTTTGCTTATGACCAGAAAATGCAGAGTTTCATCTTTGCATTTATCTTCAGTTTTGTTGAAGAATAATTTCAACAGACACATTAGGTTACCTTCATCTTGCATCAATGGGACTGTTGCTAATTGCTGTTTACCTTCAGCACAAGAAATACAGTTCTCACGATGTGCTTCTCGGGTACTATATCTAACCCAAGATAAACATTCATTATGGTGTACGAATCCCGTCTTGAGTAACAATTGTTCTTCTTTTGTGAAGGCAAAATCTGCTTTATTGTAGCATTCTTAAGGCTTTGTACTTTAAGTTGGAGAGTCCCCAAAGGATCAGTTCTAGTTGGAAGAGACACTCCGATTCCATAAACTCCTGAATAACTTTCTTGTGGTGACACAATGGTTACAGTAACTGCTCCGGTACCTTGGGAATGAGCAATTTATATTCTTTGTTGCCTACTTTTATCTTTCTCTGGTATCACTGCACCACTTGTTTCCCATCTATTCACATCTGTTGACCACCAAACACTTGACCAGGACGTACAGTCTCTATTGCACAAGTATTTTGCACGAGTCAAGAAATTACTATTGTTCCATTTAGAACAGTCCAAAATTCCTTCACAAAGTTTCACCTTAAACACAGTAGTAACACCTGTTTGCGCTTGCAGCACCACCATTCCTTTTTCTCTTGCAACTGTTCCTTCTCGTATGGACATATTTACTTTCGCCACCAAAATCATCATCATGTGACAGTTCAAGTACCAGTTGAACATGGCCATCCTCCCTAAGGACTACCTCGCGCCATTGGTTTCTTCACTGGGTTTGAGACGAACTAACCCCTAATGGGCTAATCCTCCTTTGTAGCCAGACTTTGCGCTCAGAGGTCTGGTGGAGTTTGACCAATATCAATGGCAGAAGGAAGATCCTTGAGTTTTTTTACAGTGGGTGATATGAATCCACGAAGTCCTCTCAGCGATCTTTACAACTGTAGGTGTTGAGATAAGTACTTGGTATGGGCCTTCCCACGTGGGGGATGACCAATTCTTTCTCTTCACAATTCGGATCCACACCCAGTCCCCGGGTGCCATGCTTAACAAGGTTTCATTTCTGGAATCTGCAAAGGAGTCATTGGTTACAAGAGATTTGACATTTAGCAGCTTCTTCATATAATCCGCTAGATCCTCACCCCCTTCACGTTCCGCTGGCAACAATCCTTGGTCTCCCAAACAAAAGTTCAAATGGTGTAAGTCCTTTGTAGGAAGGTGAGATTCGCATGTACAGCAGGAGTGCCAATGGAAGGCACGCAGACCATGACCTATGTGTTTCTGCCATTAGTTTGCGAAGCTTACTCTTCAAGACACCATTGTGTCTTTCCACCAGTCCAGTTGATTGGGGATGGTAAGCACGATGTTTGAGATCAATTTGAAACACTTGACCCAATTTCTGAACAATCTGGTTAACAAAATGAGACCCATTATCACTGTAAATGCGTCTTGGTAGGCCAAATCGGGGAATTATTTCTGTAGTCAAAAGCTTTGCTACTGTTTGTGCATTCAGATGCTTCACTGGAAAAGCTTCTACCCATTTAGAAAAAGCATCAATAATGACTAAACAGAACCTTTTTCCCTCTGAGGGTGTCAATTCAATAAAGTCCATACAGAGTGTGTGGAATGGATACGGAGGGGTAGGGAATGCCTGCTGAGACTTCTTAACTCCCCCCTGAGCATGATACTTTGCACATAATAAACAAGATAAACAGAATTGCTTTGCATAAGTTGAAAACCCTTTACACCAAAACACCTTAGACACTATTTGAATCATCGTCTGTACTCCTACATGGGCAGGTCCATGGCTAACCAATGCCACATACCTAAAAAGGTTTGAGGGTAATACCATTTTGCCATCTGATGCCCTATACAACCCACTCTGTTGAGTGATACCATATTTTATCCAACGACATTTTTCCTTCTGTGTCGTCAATGTTTGCATTACTTTTAGTGTCTCTAAGTCTAAGAGGTGTCGGGGCTCCAGATCATTATCATGTAAAAGCAAATCATTTTCTTGAGCTGCCTTTTTTGCAGCCATATCAGCAAAGGCATTTTCCCTGGAGACAGGATCTTTTCTATTGGTATGTGCGGAACATTTACATATCGCTATTTGAAGTGGTAGTTGCACTGCATCTAACAACTGTAAAATTAAATCTCTGTGATTCATTGGTTTGCCTGTCGCAGTAACCATTCTCCTATTCTTCCATAGTTGAGCGAAAACATGCACAGTGGAGAAAGCATATTGACTATCTGTATAAATAGTCACTTTTTTATCCTCCCCCTAAGGTACAAGCTCGAGTCAAAGCCACTAACTCAGCTGCTTGTGCAGAATAAATGTTTGACAATCCTTTTGCCTCCAAAACTTCAGTTTCTGTGGTGACAGCATACCCAACTAGTGTTTTTCCTACAGTGTCTTTCTTTGCTGATCCGTCTACAAACAAAACGAGATCAGAATCTATCAATGGAATATCCGTTAAATCTGGTTGGGGAAGTACTTTGTCATGAATGCTCTCTAAACAAACGTGTGGAGTACCTTCTTCTGGAGTCGGCAAAAATGTCGCCGGATTAAGAGTAGTACATCTTTCTATGGTCATATGAGGCTGTGTCAGCAGCACTGTCATACACGACAAATGTCGACTAGGAGATAAAAAAGGTTATCTTATCTTGCAAAAGTATAGTAGCTACTGAATGTGGAACCCGCAGTTGTAATGGGTGAAACAAAACTAATGATGCTGAGGCTTTGTACTGCCATGGCAGCCGCCACCACAGCTTGAACACAATGCGGCAATTCCCTTGCAACAGGATCTAATCTGGTGGAGTAGAAAGCTATTGGCCTCTGTTTATCCCCATGTACTTGTACCAGAACCGAAGTCATATATCCCTCCCTTACAATCAGCCATTTGTACAAACGGCTTAGAATAGTTTGGAAAACCCAAAACAGAGGATCCTGCTATCAATTGCTTAATTCTAATAAATGCCTGTATTGCCTTATTTGTCCACTGTATATTATTCTAAGCCGCCATGGGAGTATCATAGATCAGTGCGGTCAATGGCCCTACTTCCTCAGCATAGTTAGGGATCCAACTTCTACAAAAATTAGTCACACCTAAAAAGGACATCATCTCCCACTTAGTCGTAGGCATAGGTGCCTCAAGAATTGCTTGTTTTCTTTTGTTCTCCAATTGTCTACCTGCTGAAATTAAATAACCCAAGTACTTTACTTGTGCTTTCCACAATTGTAACTTTTCTTTATTTACCTTATGTCCTTGCTCAGCTAAAAAACTAAGAAGGGCAAGGGTATCCTTTCTACAACTTTCCTGCATGGGTGAGGCCAACAAAATATCATCTACATACAACAGAACCTGGCTTCCCTCTGGGGGAACAAACTGAGCTAAATTCGCAGCCATTTCTTGTGCGAATATTGTCGGACTCTCACAATAGCCCTGTGGCAATCTGGTGTAGGTGCATCTTTTACGTTGATAAGTGAATGCAAACCAAAATCTACTCTCCTTATGTAGTGGTATGGAGAAAAAGGCATTGCTTATATCTATGACAGAAAAATATCTGTGCTGAGGTAATAAATCATTAAGTAATGTATAGGGGTCAGGCACCACCGGTGCTCTTGGGATCACAGCCGAATTAACTGCTTGTAAATCCTGAACCAACCTCCATGACCCATCCGGTTTCTTTACAGGAAACAACGGAGTATTGCAGGGCGAATCTGGGCATTCAACAAGAATTCCTACCCGTTTTAGCTGATCAATGACTGGCTTAATTCCTTCCTCTGCTTGTTTACTTAGCGGGTACTGGTGCTTACGAGGTCTAAAACCTGACTTTGGAGTTATACAAACTTCATCTGCTGTTTTCATCAGTCCTACACATCCCCTTTACCTTTTGACCATAAATCTACAGGTAAGGCACTTAACGCACTACCTTCCTCTTGAGTTAGGAGGATTTGTCATGCCATTTCTGTTTTGTCATCCCTGAGGTGCACACTTGGTTGTGCCCAAGTCACCCAATTTAATCTTTGTACTTGGATCTGTTGATCCTTCAACTGACTTTCGGACATTGTGTCCCAATTTGCTACCTTTTTCGCCAAATCTACCCAATGTGTCCCCACCGCTTTAGTAATTGAAATATGTGGGCTATAACCAGAGCGATATAAAGAACTCATTTCCTTGGTCAAAGCACAGCTCACTACTGTATTACCTTGTTTATCCCAAAACATATCATTCAAAATTATCCTTGCACATTTGTGCCTAAAGAATTCTTTTTCAAATTCTTTATCCGGACCAGGGGCCTGTCTGTAGTACATAGTACAATGTAAGTGCGCCGCAACCTGTGGTGACCCGCTCCTAGATTTACTTAAAGCTAGGTTGATCAAATCTGTATCAACCCTCCCCGGCCCGTTTGAAATCAAGTCCTGGCTATACCAGTAAAACAAGCCTTGTACTCCTTGTACCACCAAGCCATCTGCTAACCTTTTCGACTCAATGCCTTTAGGTGTGGGAACTGCCGCTATTCCAAACAAATGCATTAAATCTCTTCCCAGAAAATTAACTGGACAAACTTTCGATATAATTACCCTATACCTAACAGTTTGGTTTGTTTGAGGATCTGTGAACAATAGAGGATGAGACAGTGGTTCCTTACAGATTTTCCCGTTTGCCGCTTTCACAAGGACAAACTCATCTGTTTCGCATTTCGGGGGTAGAACTGCTGGACCCAAAAGTGTACGCGATGCACCTGAATCACATAAAAACTCCACTTTCTGTCCCTCAACCAAAAACTCTATCACGGGTTTTTGATCCAGATGCATAGCAATACCCAAATGTGTCAGGTTTATGACTTCACAGTCACAATCCCGCCCTTCCTTAATTTCCTGACATTCATCGCAGAGAGTGTCTGCCTCATCATCATCACAATCATTCTCGCTTTCTTCTTCTCAACAATAATCACAATAATGAATTTGGCGCCTTCCTTTACTATCATATAGTCATGCGGTGCCCTTGTTCGTAAGCTGTGGGGGATGTTGCCACTCTTCGCAGTCAGCAGCAAAGTGCCCACGTCTACCGCATTTAAAACATTCTCCACGTTTTAACCTCCCCTCATATTCCTCTGAATGTCCACCCGGTTTATTTGACGTGTCCCATTTCGGGACCCCACGTCTTTGTATGCCACCACGGCACTCTTGCCCCCTTTGGTCCTGTACCAAAAATATACCACCATCATCCCCTACTGCTAACACTTGTACTTTCTTTTTTAAATTGAAATGTCGCTCAGCATGCTGTGCATATTCAAACAAAGGTTGCAGTCTACATATTCTGTGATCAACCATATGCTTAGTTATAAAACTATTTATCAGAGCCTTACAACCTTTAAGAAAAGCATTTTTCAATTGCTGTTCATACAGACTATCATTAGTCTGATCCTGCGGAATCATCATTCCACAATGGTTATTGAATACTTCTGTCAATCTTACAATATAGTGATCTACAGATTCATCATCATTTTGGATGCACTGATTTATTACTGTCCAATCTGCTCTTGGATGCCACTTATCAAAAATTCTCTTCAACAGATCAGTGACTCGCGTATCTAACACCCCAGAATTATGCTTTAATGTAGTGCCGTCATCTGCCTTACATGTCCAAGTACCACAAACTAAGTGCCAATCTGGACCCAGGATTTGTCGCACTACTTGTTCTACTTCTAAACCATTTAGATGATAACTTAAACGCATACCAACTATGTCCTCAGAAAACTTCTGAAAATTAACCTTGGGATGAGGAATACCATCCGTAGCCCGTTTTATATCCTCTCTAGCCCAGGGACGATAAACTAAAATAGCTGGCTCTTGTCCAACTTCCCCTGCTTGAGGGTTTGCAACTTGTATTAAGGGAAGGGCTTCTGAGTGGTCAGAAAGTTTAATGGCCCAACGTCCTTCCCCTGCTGGTCCCGACCTTAACTGCATAGGTTGGTCTACCTGTTGCAAAGCAACCTTGGGTACTACGGGAATTTGCAGGTAAATTGGAGGGGTCACAACACTTCCTTGAGCAGCCAATAACCCACCCTGCTGTACAGATCCCACATCTTTAGACTGATATTGAGGAGGTTCCGCCGGTACAGCGGCAGCAATTTCCCCATACAGTGGGGCAGTTGCCTGCCTTTGTACCACACAAACTGTATGCTAATCCTCCTTATCTAAAAATAAAGCTACTTTTCCACTTGGCACCAGTGATCCCTTTTGATTTATTTTTTCTTTTTCCTGGCACTGTTTTTCTTTTATAGCTCGTTTATTTGCCTCTTCTAACCATTTTTGTGCTTGGGGAAATCCCAATTGTCTTTGTTTTTTAGTTCTAGTTCCCGCATCTCTTTTCAAATCTCTAACCAATTTTACACAGGCATTCTTATTCCGTGTACCATCAAAATCATATCTCGACTTCCATTTTTTCAAAAATTTAACATTATTTTTGTTTAAACCTTTCATATACTTAGCATCAACATTTAAACAGGCATCACTGTCACACTTGCAGCAACTCAAACCCATGTTTCCCCTAGATTTCTTATATTAACTTTTTCCTTTTTTTTTTTTTTTTCCAGGTATTTAGGACTGTATCAAAATTATTTTACAGGGCTTATTATAAAATGGGACTATCTTAATGGGTGACCTTAACAAAATAATCTTAACAAGTAATCCTACCCATCTTTAACTAAAAAATAAAACCTTGTCGACAAGATTAAATTAAATTAAAAGAAATGTATTTTTCATCCTACCTGAACCAGATGAGACTCCGTTTCCCCTTTTCATTCAGAAACCGTCCCTCAGATAGGGATCAGACAGCGGCCGGCCTCCTTTCAACGACAAATCAGTCAGAGGGCTTTCAGTCGAGGGAATCTTAAGATGAGAAACCCTCACCTGCACAGGTTTTTTGGTCTCTCTGTCAGTCTGATCCGTATCTTCGTAGAGGTTTCCGGTCCGAAGGACCAAAATGTCAGAAGAAAAAATTCAAACGAGTCACATCTGCCTCAGGTGATGAATATTCTTTTATTAGCAGTTAACCAGATTACACAACATGTTGGCCAAGATGTCCGGTCTGGACTGATCTGATCAACTTGATTACTGACATCAACTTTTATACTGCAAGCAAAACAACTTTTTGTTACATTTCTGGCCGTTGACAGTTGGCTATGAAAAACATATAGGATAAACATGTTTATCACAAATTACCTCAAACCCACAGTTAGTACAGAATGTTCAAGAAGTACAGAATGTTCAATTCAACAACAGTAGCTCAAATTGTCCAGGACACGCAGCCTGCTTCAGTAAATTAACTCTTACTCGGCCGTGCGTCCTTATCCCAGGCTTCACTGAGCTATAACCAAATCTGTTTATTCTGAAATGCAGAAAACTTTTAGTTATGTACTCACCATAACTTCAGATGTTTGGGATCCATATATCCCAGGATGCACCACTACCAGTCCCCAGATCTAGAAACAAGATAAAACAGTAGAACTCAAACACTCCTGAGTACCGTGGAACAAATGATGAGTAGCCGCGAAAGCATTCCTCCCATAGCAAGCCAATTTATGGAGAGTGTATTCTGCTTCATTGGAGAATTTTGGGAAGAAAACTGGTAGCTCTAGAGATTGTTGAAGACAGAGATTAGAACAGACCTTTGGGACAAAGGATGGATTAGGAAAATCAAGCACGGTGGTTTAATAGATAAGTAATTGCAACTAACAAGGCAGTTTTCCAAGACAGATATTTTAACTCACATGTAGCAGCCGGTTCGAAAGGGGAGATGTTAATGCACCAAGCACCAAATCAAGATTAATAAAGGTTTTGCATATCTGCTGCTCATCAATGGAGGATCCATGGATTCGTGGAATTAGAGATAGCCGCCAGTGGGATAGGGTCTAAGCCTGAATTTTGAGCTCCAGATAGCAAGAAAATGTGAACAACTTCCGGTCTAATGTGTGTGACTCGTGACCAAGGTGAAGTGGAGGAGCCAGGCTGTCAACTTCAGGGACTGATGCTGTGGGAGAAGTGGTATCGGAGAAAGGCATAAAAGTAGCCCTGGCCCCAAGGTTTGTGCCAGCAGCAAAGCTTCTGCTTCCCTGTGGATATTTGATTTCCCCGATGTGGGTCGCTACTAAGAAAGTTGGTGGCGCTATACCGCATTCACACCCTCAGAGGAAGAAACTTGTGTGGCCTGTAGTAGGACAGTACAGCCCTCATCTATCTGGGAGGCATCTGTCGTCAGGGTAAACACTGAGAGGAATAAACAAAAGGCTTCCTTGATTTGCTAAGGTCCCTGCAGGACCATCCTGGCTGGGGCTGGGTCTATCTCTGCTCCTATGAACCTTATGCTGAGACAGTCGTCCAGATAGGGAAACAGGGCTGTGGTGAGACCAAAGGGCAGTCAAACATTCTTCTCCAACAATGGGAGAATGGATTGTAATAACGTGACCATTCGAATTTGGATTGTTCAGTCTGCTGAGATCCAAAATTGGTCTCAGGTCCCCTGTCTTTTATCTGGTCTGTGGGGGACGGTTGGATGACTCCTTTTCTAGCAGCGACTGGGTGGTGGGTCCGGGATTTTTGGACGGTGGGTGAACATGTGAATGGGATGGTGTAACCTCCCATCTGTCCTGAGAGGTGCTTGGCAAACGGCACCGACTGGCCCTCTGCCACCTCTGGGACGACGCCTCCCAGCGTGATTTCTGGAACCACATCTTCCCCCTCCTTAGCCTTGGGATAAGGAAGGGAGTGGAATAACGGGCACCTACGCAGATAAAGAACAAAGAGGACCCATCAAAGGGAGCGGCGCCGGGAAGACTTGAACTTCGGGCCGTGAAATGAGCCTCATGGACGAGTTAGAAATTAGGATAGCCAACTGAGAGCTAACCGACTGGGCTAGCTGCGAATCTGACAGCTCCTTGACCAGATCCCTCTGAAGCCTAGTAAAATGTGCCAAATAATTCAGAGACCTTAAAGTAAAGGCCGCTGAAGTCAGGGTGCCTGTCCATGCTCCTAGACTCCTTATTAGGAGGATGGACTCTCTGCCACGCCCTGTTGTGTAGCAGATGCCACCACCATGGCATCTACAGCCACGCCTTTAGTGAGGAAGTGGGGCAGACAAAAATTTATTAGGACGAAGGGACTGGTTCCACGGTATCTGGATAACTAAATCCAGGAGCGAGACACCCAGGAGGCGGAGGGCTGAGGCCTTGAGGAGCACTGACTCATCAGCAGAGGGGTTTGGATATCCAGCCGCCTCGTTGTTTGAGGATCTCTAAGATGTCTGCAAATGAGACATCATCCGCCTCCGCATCATCAAGATCAGTGTGGGAGTCGGAACCCCAATGGGGTAACCTCAGGCCCAGGGGCTCCGCTGCACGGACAGGGAACTGCCCCAGTCTCCACGCCCAGGGAAGGTGCCGAGAGATGGCGGACCCCAGAATAATGGGAGTGTCGTCCCCGGAGCCATGATAGGAGGGAGGCTCGGAACGAAGCATAGGTGTCCAGCCGAAGAAGTCCCCTAAGATCTCCACCGCCCAACACACCTGCTCCACGGAGCCAAGCGGTCGGAGGAGGAATAGCAATTTTGAAAGACTGGGGACTGGAACAGTCTTTAGACTTAGAGGATACTGAACGGGTTCGAGATGGCCTTCCAACGCCCCAAAGGGCTAGGGGACCGGCTCGGCGACTCGATGACTACTATAAGGCGCCGAAGGAATACCACTGTTTCCATCAATGTTTTGCACCCAAACAATAAACACAGAGAGAGTGGTCATCTGTGATTGACATTTTAAAATTACATTTGGTGCATTTTGAAGCCCTAAGGCCTAGGATTTTGAGACATTATGACCAATAATGCAGTAATTCTCTGACAGCAAGAACACACAATCCTAATTTGACTTTACTTAACTGACTCTACAAAATCAGTTTACAACTGCCGATTTAACAATCGAACAAACAAAAAAAACAGCCGCATTTAACAATCCACAACAAAACCTGGATCTGAAATCCCAAAGGTTTGAAAAGGCCCTACAGATGAAGGAGGCCTGAAATCAAAACAACGCCCAATCACACAAAAACCTTCAATCACTACACAAAGCACAGAGTAGCCATAAAACAGCTTTTATGACAGGAAAAGCAATTTTCTGACAGAAAAAGTAAGTAAAATACTACTCAGCTCAGCCAGCTCGAGACCGATCTGGGGACTGGTAGTGGTGCATCCTGGGATATAGTAAGCTCAGCCAATAAGAGACATAACATCAGATATTATTCAGGTTCATAAGCAATGCTGCATTTTGTTCACAGATGAGGCCCATCTTTGATAGGCATATCCCAACAAATAACATGTTCATTTTGCAAGAACAGGAAAAAAGACAAACAACAGTATGTTTTAAAACTTTTTCTCTTAACACTAGTTGATGACAAAGGGCAATGGTCTTTTCCCTGGCCTGAATGAGAAGATGCCTGGTGGCGGCGGTGAGGAGCCAGTCATCCAGGTATGGAAACACTTGGAATCCTTGACGTCTTAGGTGAGCTGCCACCACTGCCAAACACTTGATGAACACCCTGGGGGCTGTGGTGCGGCCAAAGGGCAGGGCACGAAACTGGAAATGACTGGCTCCCAGCCGGAAGCGTAAGTGACTCCTGGATGCCCTGTCCATTTTGATATGGTAGTAAGCATCCTTGAGGTCCATGGAGCACATCCACATTTCTTTTCCCAGTAACGGAAAAATAGACTGAAGGGTGACCATTCGGAACTTGGACTTCAGAACGTAGCGATTCAGTCGGCTGAGATCCAAGATGGGTCTCAGGTCCCCTGTTTTTTTCGGTACCAAAAAGAGTCTTGAGTAAATCCCTAATCCGATCTGGTCTGAGGGGACAGGTTGGATGACTCCTTTTTCCAGCAACTTTGAAATTTCTAGTGTTGCGTGATCCCTTTGACTGGGTGGAACGTCTGGGATTCTCTTGGGTGGAGGAGGGTCTGACAACAAGGGGATGGAATAACCTCCAATAACTATACGAAGCACCCATCGATCCTGAGTGATACTTGCCCAGGCTTCCATGTACAATGAAATGCAGCCCCCGACTGGCTCCGGAATAGCACAGTCGGGCAATACATCAGGGACGATGATAGGAAGGGCCCGAAAAAGGAATCACAGTCTCCCAAATTGCGAGGGCCTCCTCTGCCCCTAGGGAGGCATCTCCCAGAATATCCACGCCCTCCTCTGCCTCTGGAGGGGGACTCACCTTGAGCGGCAGGGAAAGACTTCTGTGACTTTTTGAACCACATTTTTCCTCCCCTCTGAGCCTTGGGGTAAGGCCTAGATGGGAGAGAAAAACGGACCCCTACAGCACACAGGGTCTTTCCCTCTTGCTCGCATCTGGTGAGGGTGTCTTTCACTTTGGTCCCAAAGAGTGAGGACCCATCAAAGGGGGTGTCAGTGAAGGAAGACTTGAAGGCCTCCGCGAAATGACACAGGCGCATCCAGGCTTGCCTCCTAAGGGCTGCACCTGGGCTAGCTGCCCTGCTCGCCCCCTCGGCTGCATAAGATACGAGCCTCATGGAAGAGTTGACAATCAAGCCAACAGTAGACAACTGGGCGTTAACCTTCTGTGTTAACGCCTCAGGTGCAATACCCATTAGAGTATCTCCTAACCCTTTAAGGAGATCTCTCTGGAGCTGAGTAAAATGACAAAGATAGTCCAGAGACCAAAGAGTGAAGGTCGCTGAAGAGAGGGTACGCTTCCCGTACCAATCCATACTCCTGGACTCCTTGTTTGGAGGATGGATGAAGAAGACTCGGTTACTTCCTGCTGAGTGGCCGCCGCCACCACCATGGCATCCACAGAAACCCCTTTGGACATGAACTCTTTCCCAGGGGGAGCTGAAAGAAATTTATTAGGGCGTCTGGGTACAGGTTGCACCGAGTCAAGAGTCCCCCACAACCTTCGACAGATCAAATCTAGGAGCTCATCGAAGGGTGGAGACACCCAGGAGGCGGAGGGTTGAGCCCCAAAGGCCTTCAGGAATACCGACTCCTCCTCAGAGGGGGTTTTGGATGACCAGCCACCTCTCTGCCTCAAAATCTCCAGGATGTCAGAGAAAGAGACGTCATCAGAGGACGACTTGGGGGACCCCTCGGACTCTTCGAGGTCAGTATCAGAGGTGAGAGACTCATCCTGGGAGGCTATGTGCTTCCTCTTGCACAACTTCTTTCTTGGGGGCTCCTCAGGCACAGACTCCGAGGGGCCCTCAGAAAGCTGGGGAATGTTCATGGGGGTATCCCCAGACCTTGGGGCTCTGCCATCAACTGATAGGGGGACATCAGAGGCTCTCTCCGGTGTGGAAGGGGATGGAATGACCAATCCAGGTGATGTCACTGAAGATCTGGCCAGTGTGCTCCTCATGGCCTCGAAGGCGGGTCCCCCCAAATCCAAGGACCAACCAACCTCCGAGGCCACGACTGGAGCCGAAGTTCCCCCGAGCCAAAGCACCGAGAGGGAAACTCAGAACCGACAAAGGTCCCGAAGTATCCCCCTCGGGCCTGACAGAGGAAACCCGGGTTCTGAAACCAGAGGACGGAGCCGACGTCGGCACCGATAAAGCCTTAAGAGGTATCGGAGCCAGCAGAACATCACCCGGAGCAGAACACTCCAGCTCCGAAGACAAGGAGGTGTTTGGAGGAGGAAACATCGGTGCACTCATCGGGACTGGCTCCGGAGCCGACTGGGTCGGAGCCGAAAATAATTTTGCCAACACAGGCGACTGCAGGAGCCTCTGGACCACCCTATCCACATCCAAATCAGAGAGTTTGGAGGAGAGAGAAGGTGAATGTGATCTCCTATCTGGAGATCCTTGTCTGACACTAGGAGACCGGCTCCGAATGGGCTCTAACAGGATTGGAGCCGAGGCTGATTCAAGAACCACAGCTACCTCCTGTGGCCCTGAGGACAAGGGAGCCGAGGAGACAGAATCCAATTTGGTAGTCTTCTCCAGTGGCTCCGATGAAACAGATGGAGCCGGAGATCTCTTCTTAGCCTTAGAAGTCTTGGCTTTAGTCTGTGAACCAGAGGAAGAGTCCAAGACTCCTCAAAGGAAGGCTTTAGAAGACCCTTCAGTATAAGTTTATTTTTTCTTTCCTGTAGCACCCTTGGGCTGAATGCGTGACAAAAGCTACAGGCCTCTTGTAAATGTATAGCCCCCAGGCAGTATATACAAATGGAATGTCCATCGGTTATGGACATCTTATAGCTGCATTTAGAACACTTCTTAAACCTAGAGGGTTTGTGTTCCTTTTGGTCCTTTGACATATCAAAAAGCACTGTACACAACACAACAGAACAGGACCTTAGTCCAACAACGGTTAAGGCGGGAAACTACCACTAACAACTGCTGACAAGAATCTCCAAGTTAAACGATTCTTGACACGGCTAACGCACACACACACAGAAGCAAGGAAAAAAAAAACACTGTTCTTTCACAGGAACAAACTATACAAGAGAGGGAGGACTAGGTCCTCTAATTTAAAGCCCGTAGGAACAGAGGGATACCACAAAATAAATCACTCACACCACAAAACACACGCTAAACAACAAGAGCAAACAGCTATTAAAATAGCTTTTGTGAGGAAAAAACACAATTTTCAGTGAGAAAAAAGAAGTTTTAAAGCTACTTAGCCAAAGCCAAGTGAGACCACGTCCTAGCTACATGAGCGGCAAATGAGATCTGGGGCTATGGAGCGGAGCAACATGGGATTCCAGGTTAGCCCAGCCAATTAGAGACTTCGTGCTAGAAAAATAAGTTGGCCGAGTCGGAGCCGATGCTCGGCTCCGAACCCGTGAGTAAGAATGTAGGCGAGATTGGACCACATAACATCCTGTATTTCTATTTACTTTATAAGTTTGTAGGAACAGGACTTAAAGTGTCCCTATTTTGGACCTTTGTTCCCCCCATTATTTTTGCTTTGTTCAGATTTCTTGCTCTAAGACAATGAGAGGTATGTCCAGATTTATTGTGCGAGAAGTTGAGTGGTATGGTTGAGAGGTACGTAAACCTAATGGCAACTTTGCTGACTTTCTAGGTTTATAATAGCAATATTTAAAATCTGTCCCTATTGTTTGTGGTACAGTCCAGACTTATTGTGCAACAGGTTAAGTGGTATGGTTGAGAGGCAGACAAACCTCATTGCTGATGCTGCCAGGGCTCTCTCACTCTTCACTCTCTCTCACACACACACACACACACACACACACACACACACACACACACACACACACACACACACACACACACACACACACACACACACACACACACACACACACACACACACACACACACACACACACACACACACACACACACACACACACACACACACACACACACAGTCTCTTGCTTTCATACATGCTTTCACTCACACACGCAGACAGAAACATACCTACACACAGACACGCACACAGACACACAGACACACACTTTTTTTTAGTTTCCTTGACTTTCATTTTACACTCGCTAAATAGTAAAAACGCTGCTTAGTGAGTGTAAAATAATTGCTCAACTGATCTCACTGCTCACCCTCTCTCATACACGGTCTCTTCTTGATTCACATACACATATATTCTGCTTTCATACACATAGTCACTCACACATGTAAAAAGACACACAAACAGAGTCATACACACATTCACTTTTTCGTTTCACTCTGTGCCTGGCGGCCCGGTACCAAATGATCCACAGCCAGGTGGTTGGGGACCATTGTTCTAAAGGCTTGAGTATTAGAAAGAGACATCCTTTTGCCCTGAAGAACAAACCATTTTTTTTATTTCAGTAGGCATTTGGGGAGACTGCAGCAGGGTAAGCAGTCAAAAGAGAAAATAGACTTGTCATATATGATGAGCTCAGATATTTTCTAGAAGGCTTTTTATGGACTGATGGAGCAAACAGTGGCATCCTGCAGTCAGCTTTATAAACATCTTCCAAGGCCATTAAGAGAGGGGGGACAGCCACAGAATTAGGCTTCTCGTCCTTCATAAGGTCATATATACCCTGCCTAGTTCTGGGGTAGTTCCTGACTGCTCCCAAATAAAACGTAACTAAATCTAGCAATCATCTGAGGAAAAGTGAACACTTGTTTGGACTTAAGCTCAGGTTCACTTTTCTAAGAATCAGAGTAATTGGAATCAGTGTCAACTAGAAAATCACCATTACCCTCGTCATTCTCTGAAACAGAAAGGTATCTAGTCAAATTATCACTAGAGTCACGTATGGGAACACAACCACCAGGATTAGCAGTCTGTAGAACACTCTTAGCCAAGGAAATATCAGCCTTATAAATAGCTATAATCTGATTATCAGTTGTATGATGAAGCTTCTGTTTTTTTTTTTTTTTTTTTGGTGAACCTCACTACTAGATAAAATACCTGGGGACAGAGTATTGTCTGGCAAGGCGTCTCTTATCTCTGATGACTCCTGCACCTAAAAAGTTTGGTTTTCCCACAGCTACGCCAGGTACTGGAACAGCCTCCTCAGAGGATGTTTCTAACCCCATTTCTATAGTGGTTGGCAAAGCTACATTAGAGGGAGATGGGGCAAAACAAAAGTAGTCTATGGGCAGAGCAGTGGCCCCGACAGAATTACTAACCATAGGCAGAATATTTTTATTTTCTTTTTTTTTTCTTTATAGGCGCAACTGGATTTGATTGGGGGTGGGGGGTACCAGAGTTGGGATTCATTAAGTAAGGGGAGAGAGTACTACCCAGAATAGTAAACTAAAAATGACAGTACTGGATAATTCTAGTAATACGCATGTTCAAACTCTGCCAAACTGTGCAATTATTACAAAATACAGTTGAAAATGCATTCAGAATTTTTTTACAACTGACAGAAGTTTCTAATACACAACGTCCAAACACAAAAGCAACCAATGTGCTAAAAAAGTGTTAAAAATTAGCTCCACACACTTTAACCACGTTAATCCGCCATAAAATAACATTTAATAGCAATTTAAGCTATATTTTCTTGTCAAGAGAGAATATAATCTCCACAAAGAATCCGGATAACTTAATACAAAGTGAAATCATGATATGATGTTAAAAACAAACAGAGCAGAGTCATACATACAGTAATGTATAAATGCAAAAAATCCAAGTTCTGCTATATTTTCCCATCAGAAGATGGAAATTAAGCAGAGCAACAACAGTGAAGACAGCCACGATAATTTGTCAGACTCTCTGCATGAGACAGCCCCTAGTATCTAACAGTACACATACACACTGTAGTTCTGACAGAAATATTGAAAGTTTCCACAGAAACAGTAAAAACAGGCATTTGTCAAAGACAGAAGCCAAATAAACACTGCTACAAGCAAGAATTCCCACAGGAATCATTATATACACTGACAGAAATGAAATATTAAAATAAATATTTTTAATAAACATAAAACCAGAAAAAGAATAATAAATCTAATAATAGAATGAGGAGGAGGGGGTGCCCAAATGGAGCTTAATTGAGCAGTAAGCTGGAAAAAAACAGCACTAGATCATTTGAAGAGTGGGAGGGCTTTTTTCTTTGGATGGCAGAAAATGATTGAACACACTTCCTGTGTCAGCTGAAGGCTTCCCTCCCAGGATATGCATAGCCTATCACCTGTCACTACAGGAAGAGAGGAGAGGAGTCTTTAAAATCTGGCCAGTACTAGCTGGGTTACCTTAGCAGATAACCCAAATTGTCAATGAGACAGTAGGAATGATGAACAATCTATCTTTTTTTCTTTCATTACCATGTTGGGACCCAAAAACTGAAGCATGGCCATAAGCTGCTAAATACTACTCCTATTAATGCCATCTTCCACTCTTGGTACTACCCTTGGGTAGGGCCACCAGCCCTAAGAATGGCATGACAAGAGCAGGAGAACAACTGAAATCTACTTTGTGGAAGGCAGACAGGAGCAAGCCAGTCTGCTGAGAAACATATGCTGCACATGTTTTTTCTGTACGCCCTAACCAACACCCCTCCCGATATTCTAGGTTATGTACATAAGTGTGAAATCACATCACAAGGGACCCACCTCTATTAATGCAGTGATATGGAATTCACTGCCTGCTCATCTACCAAGGCAATCATCACTCATTATGGCCTTCGTATCAACACTGGAGCGCATAAAACGTGGTACACTACATTATGTTTCTCCCAGAAAGAGACCAGCATTGCCTCATCACCCCTGTCTCGTCTCCAATTGTCTCTGCCATCATCTATGAAAGTAATCAACCCTGGTCCTCTGGGTAAAAGTTGGGGGTTTATCAGTCTATGACAGAAAGATAATTACAGTATACTCCCTTAAAGTAACCACAAAACCCACTCTATCCTGGTTGTCAAACAATGTTCAAAATGATTACCATGGGTGACTAAGAGAGAGTGGAGAGGAACCATCGATGAAACTGCAGACTCATCCATGCAACTCTTCGGTCTTTCACAGAACATCAACCTCACTATCAGAATGGACAAATTTCCTTGGACAGAATGTACCCTAGACTGGTTAATGACATCTATTTCTTGAAAGATCGGTAATGCAGACGTTACAACAGATACCTTCAAACAAACTACCCAATATTTGCCTACTAGAATAGGGCAGACACATTTTCAGATATCATAGGTCCGCGGTGGTGGTGCTGCGGCGGTAGCGTTGTCGCCTCACAGTAAGACGCTTCCGGTTCGATTCTCAGCTAGAGCGTCTTCTGCGTGGAGACATGCGTGAATGGGCGTACCTTATTTGAAGGTTGTGCGTCAGGCCTGGCAAGTCGGTACGTAAAAATCAACTGCCAATCATTAGCGGACCAGAGTTCCGCTGTGGCGACCCCTAACCGGGAAAAGCTGAAAGACACAATAGGGCAAAACTGAAAACTCTTCTATGGTTAGTAAAAAATCACCACACAAAATCCACTTCACTTTAATAAAACATAGCTCTTCTGGCAGGCAGTCCATTAAGAACATGCTGGCACTTAGCAAGACTTGACAGCCAATTCAATCCATGCCCCTCAGCTTCCTCTTCTTCTTTGAAACAGCAACCCAGTTTTGCTACCATTTTTTATTAAGAAAAAATTACTACCAGCACTTCACCTAACACCCAGTAGGTGACCATACTTCAATGCAACTCACAATCTCCAATTCCTAGTATGGGAACTCCAGAAAAAATGGTATTTCCGTTGTGATTTACTCTTCCACCTACCTACCTATATACACTTTTCTGCTGATGTCAATGCCTACGCCTATCTCAATCCTAATAAACAGACATAACTGAAAAAAATACTAATACCTTGAAGTTCTCAATCACTGCCCCTTTTGAAAGGAGGCATTTCCTTAATTGCTCCCAATGCCACCATAACAATCCTCCTTTCATTATCTAAAGTCTTCAAAAATGTATTCATTGATAGTTTCTTCTCTGCCACAGCAGGCACAATCATTTTTCTTCCACCCAGCAGAGCTTTTAACCAGCTGTCTTTCATAAACCACTTATTTTGCAAATTATTGTTGAGATTCAGCCTATGCCATCTACATTGATTTCTCACACATCACATCCTGCTACACTTTCTGGCAAACTGCGACCTCCGTAATGTGGCTCTCCTGTAATCTCTCTTGAAAGAGCACATGCTTCCTTTGTCTCTACAGGTATCACAAAAACACTGTCATTGACCTTTTCTTCTTTATAATCGCTGGTAAGTCAAATGTCATTACACTGCTACCCTGTCTCCATAATCTAATATGCAAATGACACCGCACATCATCACACAGTACTCTACAAATCCCTTACATAATTAATCTCTAATCTACAAATTTTTTTAAACGCCTGTATTAATTTATCACTTAAGACATAGGCAAACATACATTATCAGATAAGAAAACAAACCATATTAACATTTTTCCATTTGCATACATTATACATCACACATCTTTTCTCTCTCTCTATAACTATCATCAATCCAAAACCTTACTTCTCCTCCTCCTGAACATTATTCTGCATCATCTACAAACTTATTACTCTAAAACTGAATCCTAGACAAAACACTGAGGTTTCCAAATCAGTACTAAGAAAGCCAAGGCCATGCCATGCTATTCTATTCACCACCAGTTCTGCCCTGCCTCTGGGTAGCTCGCCTTTTAATTTTTCTTAAAGAATGACAAATCACTTCAATTAGTTACCATATATAAACTGCTAGATATCAGTCTTGATCCTGATCTCAAGATTAATTTACACACTAATAATGGTATTGTATATTGCAATCAAAAACCTATTATACAATGACTAGCCATTAGTATTCAAAAAGTAGTGTTATGGGACAAGGTCAGCTTATTAAAATGTATATTAATTTTAGTTTCATTAATGATGCTATAACATGATTGTTAAAATGCAAATATAATTTTATGCAGGGCTGGGAAAAATATAGCTTCATAAGCTAGAGTACTGCTGTATCTTAACTGCATTCTTTTAAAATGTAATAAGAATAAAGTACGTGTTGCATGAAGTCGAAGCAAGTTAGTTACCACAAAAAGGAATTTGTTAGCCTGACTCCTCCAGGCTAGGAGTGCATTGTTGCCAGGGAAGGTTTGAAACATCCAGGGTCAGAAATAAGACCCCTTGGAAGCAGGTGGATCATGTATAGAAAGGTGATCACATGAGGTCCGAGGCGAGAATCGCGAGGGATGAGGACATTTGTAAAGTTTTCTATTAGTCAGAGAAATTGAAACATAATAAAACTGCATAACCAGTTTTGGTAAGTAAATGTATAAAATATATAGTTTGCCTCTCTTCAGAGAGATTTATTTATCAATGGCTATGAAGATGGTCTCCCAACGCTGTAAAAATACAATTTCTGTTTGCACATCCTAAAGTGTTGTTTCTGACTGAAGGCATATAAGGTAAATTCTTAATGTTATTTACTTATGACTATAACAATTTGGTGCCGTTCTCTGGATCTGAACTTTGGTATTACTGCAGGGCAGTTCTGGAGTAGGGCTCATCATAGATTTTCTGTGAATTCTACACTGTTTTGTATGGAATAGTCAGAGACTCGGATGTGCAGCTATTCAGGGTGTGCAAACATACTAGCCTTGGCAGGGAAATTGGTTTGT
The DNA here is from genome assembly GCF_019279795.1 of Protopterus annectens. Lineage (NCBI taxonomy): Eukaryota > Metazoa > Chordata > Ceratodontiformes > Protopteridae > Protopterus > Protopterus annectens. The sequence continues at coordinate 433,191,600 of NC_056726.1, forward strand.
AAGAGAAAAGGCTTGGTTTGTGTTTTTTTCCTCTTTCTCTCCTTTAGACAATTTTAGCAAAATGTGGAATAAGTGCATGACTGTGTTTGCAGCATAAGTGCATGACTGTGTTTGCAGCATAAGTGCATGACTGTGTTTGCAGCATAAGTGCATGACTGTGTTTGCAGCATAAGTGCATGACTGTGTTTGCAGCATAAGTGCATGACTGTGTTTGCAGCATAAGTGCATGACTGTGTTTGCAGCATAAGTGCATGACTGTGTTTGCAGCATAAGTGCATGACTGTGTTTGCAGCATAAGTGCATGACTGTGTTTGCAGCATAAGTGCATGACTGTGTTTGCAGCATAAGTGCATGACTGTGTTTGCAGCATAAGTGCATGACTGTGTTTGCAGCATAAGTGCATGACTGTGTTTGCAGCATAAGTGCATGACTGTGCTTTTGTTTGACTGAGTTCTTTGTAAGGTATACAAGTAATAGTGTGAGGACGCCACAGCAAATGAGTATAGTAAATGTATGTGCACATACAGTAAAGGACAAATTAACACAAGGAGGATCCTTGTGTCGAGGGCGGTCCCCTCAGGATTGAAAGGTAAGTATGAGAGATGTTTTATTCTGTCAATGTATGAATGTATGACAGAAAGAAAAGAAAAAGTTAAAAGCTAAAGATAAAGATAAAACAATTTCATGAGCCCACCGCATAATTGGGACGTAGACTATACAACAAGTTTATGAGCCTATAGCATGACTGGGACATAGACTATATACTGTTAAAACAAATTCATGAGCTTGCCACATGATAGGACGTAGATATATTCTTTGTTAAAATAAATTCATAAGCCCAAAGCACGATGGGACTTAACAGTGTGACTTTGTGGAAGTATCCTTAGAGGGTCCGAAAGGGTGGTCAGTTCTGGACACAGTACCTATCTGCCCAGTTATCCCGACCACAATGCTGGAGCTGTAACTTATGAGTTCACGCTGGGACAAAAGCAAGGGGGTTCTGTGGGAAAAGGCTGATTGAAACCTCTCTCTGTTGCTGCACGCCGACAGACTTCCTACCCTTCCCTCCTCGTATGGTGTGTGGATTACTACAGCTATTTTCTGTCTTCAGAACTGCCAGGATCCAGGAGTTGTAAGGTAAGCCTAACATTTTTATTATTACTTATTTATAAAATAAGAAAAATGGGAGCAAAGATAAGCAAGATCAAATCCCTGAAAAGGGAACACCTGCATATTTTATGTATTTTAACTATGGGAAGGAAAGTTGTAAATATTTGCATGACTGGTTTCAGCTTACTAATAACTGTGCTGGTGGGGTATTTCCATTAAATGGAACTTATAAGACTAAATTGCTGACTTTGAAAGGTATTTTGGAAGAAAAGCAAAGTAAGTGGGGAACAAATGACAGCATTTTATTCTTGGTACAGTGAAGCACTTAAAAGGAAAAAGGAGTCAACATTAACAGGGTTGCAGGATGTTAATAAGAAATTGTTGCAACAAGTAAAAGAGGTTAAAAAGGCAGTACAGACCAGCAAAAAGGGATCCCTTTATCCTGTCTTAGCAGGTTTGGAACAAATTGAGGATGGCAAAAAAGCAGAAACTTCTGAAGAGGATGATAATCCTCCAGTAGCTACTACACCCTACCCCCATATGCACCAGTATGGGTACCTCCTGTACAAGACTCTGTTGTTTCTCAGACCCCCTACCTTTCGGTCTACTGTCCACTGGACACCCAGTTTGCGTGATACAGGTACATCACAGACTGGTTCCCCTGTTCAATCTTCATCTTCTGAACAGGCATCTGCAGTTGAAGGGAGTTCTTCCTATCCTTCTCAGATAGCTTCTACTTCCCCAGCAGGCGCATTAGTATTTGACACCCCTGTACCTCACCATACAAGCTCACACGACAGGGTACAACAGGAGAGTACAACCTCTGGAAGGGATCTTTTGGCACCTCTCAGGGAAATTCTGGGGGCTAATAGGGAACTTGTTCATCGTCCTTGGACTCCTGCTGATTTGCATACTATGTCTAAAAATTTTCCAAATATTAGAGATGATCCATTAAACTTCAAGGAAGAATTAAAAACTATAACAGAATGTTACAATCCTACTTTGACAGATTTAAATCAACTGCTGAGGGTAGTTACTTCAGATGAACTAAGAAAGCAGTTACTGAAAAAGGCTGAGATAACAGATTTCACTCTCATAGGGAATGCATTAACAGATAAACAAACAGCTTTGTTAAACAAGATTACGGATGTGCGTCAAGTTAGGACTGACTGGTCTAAAATACAGGCATGTAAACAAAATAAAGGGGAAGCCCCTGCAGACTATTTCAGTCACCTTAAAACAGTACTTGCTAGGTATTCAGGAATACCAGATCCAGAAGAGCAAGCTAAGCCAGCTATTACAGCAGCCTTTGTGCAGGGTCTGCAAGCCCCTGTACAAAATCAAATAAAGCAAGTGCTCATAGATTGGCAAGGAAAATACTTAAGAGTCTTTATTAAGTGCTGTACACAGTATAAGGAAAAATGGAAGGAGGATACTGAGGGCAAGCTGTTAACTTTGCAAATAAGCCAGCTGGAAAACCCAAGCGGTCGAGGCAGAAGCAGAGGAAGGGGTACAGGAATTGCTAGAAGATTTATCAGAAGTGCTTGTCGAGGGGAACCAGGTGCAGCTGGTTGGCAACAATGAGCTGGCAGTGCCCCTCTGGCTTCATCTAACACATCTCGCTTCAATTGTGGAGAAGCAGGACATTGGAGAGGGGAATGCCCACACAGGCAAGTGCAAAGAGCCCAGGATACCTGGACTGAATGGCAACCAAATTATAATAATGCAATTTTTTTCTCCACCACCTCCTAAAATTGGAAGGAGTCAGGATTCTTCATACTGACTAGGTCGAGGAAACAATACAGAAGTGAATCTTAACCCTCTACTGCCAACAGATCAAAACAGACCCTACTTTAAGATGAAAATAAATTCAAAGAAAGACCCATTTCTGGTGGACACTGGAGCCACTAGGTCAGTGTTAAAAATTACTTCAGGTAGCCAAATACCAGCATCAGAGCATAAAGTTAAGGCAGTCGGAGTAACAAATACTACGGTTACGTATCCTGTTTCATAACCCATCCCCATTTCTTTGGTCTGACTGAAGAGCATTCTTTTCTTTTGAGTACTACTGCACCAGTAAACCTACTAGGAAGAGATTTGTTAGGCAAGCTAGGTTGTACTATTTACTGTACCCCAGAAGGGGTGTATCTAAATGTTCCAACAGAATCAGAGGGGGAAGTATTGGCAGTTTTAGCAGAAGCTGAGCAACAGCCTGCTGAAAGCACACAGGCAGATGGAGAATTACTACAGCAGGTACCTGCCGACTTGTGGGCTAAGCATGCAAATGAAGTAGATATACTGAAATCAGCAGAACCAGTAAAAATAAAATTAAATTCATCAAAACCTCTCCCTAGAGTTCCACAATATCCACTAAAGCCGGAAGCAGAGCAGGGAATCAAACCTATAATTCAGTCTCTAATACAGCAACGAATAATAATATCAGCTAAAAGCCCTTGTAATACTCCTATTTTTCCAGTGAAAAAACCAGGGAAGGATACTTGTAGATTTGTACAAGACTTAAGGGCTGTAAATAATGCAGTACTGTCTACTTTTCCTGTTCCAAACCCAGCAAAAAATACAGTACTGGGTTGCATACCACCTACAGCTAGTTACTTTTCGGTAAAAGATTTATGTTCAGCATTCTCTTCTATACCTATTCACCCTGACGGTCCGTTTCTGTTTGCTTTTATTTATCAGGGACAGCAATATACCTGGACCCAGTTGACCCAAGGATATACTGAATTCTCCATTATTTTCTCAAACACTGAAAAAAGATTTGGAGAATGTGACATTTCCGGGTGGGTCTGTGTTAGTACAATACAAAGATGATTTACTGATATCATCAAATTTTGTTCAGTTATGTCAGCAGGACACCTTGCATTTTCTGACTATCCTTGCAGAGAAGGAACACAAAGTGTCTAGAGAAAAATTACAATTGTGGTCATCTCAGGTACGTTATCTTGGTCAATTAATATCTCAGGGTAGCAGTCAAATGTTACTAACTCATACTGATGCAATACCTAAGGCCCCACGTCCGACTACTGAGAGACATCTTAGGTCTTTCCTAGGTATGACAGGATACTGCAGATAGCGGATCCCTAACTATGCAGAAATTGCCAAACCTTTGACAAATCTTTTAAAGCAGGATACACCAGAGCCTCTCCTTTGGAATAGTGAAGAGGAAAATTCATTTCAGAACTTGAAGCATGCTTTAGGGTTACGAGATTATAATAAACCATTTATTTTATTTCATTTTGTCATGAAAGAAATGGATTTGCTCAAGGGGTACTTGCACAAAAACATGGGGACAGCTATTGTCCATTAGCTTATTACAGCACAGCACTTGATTCTGTTGCAAAAGGTTTTCCACCCTGTTTAATGGCAGTTGCCGCCGCTGCCATTCTAGTTAATCTGGCACAATCTTTGGTGCTTGGGCATGATCTCACAGTAGCTGCCCCTTATTCTGTATCATCTCTTTTGCTTAAAATGAAAACTCATCCACTCTCGACTGCACGTCTAACTAGATATGAACTTACAATTCTTTCTGATCCATCTACTTCTCTGATCAGCTGTCCTGTTCTAAATCCTGCATCTCTGTTGCCTACTGTTAAGGATGGTGAACAGCATGATTGTGTGTGTGTAACTACTTGCTCTCTCCTAGGGAGGACTTAAAAGACACTCGTATACCCCAATGCCGAGTTGAATTTGTTCGTAGACTTCTGTGGAAGAAATCAAACAGGGAAGTTGATCTCGGGAATAGCAGTCTGCTCCAAAGAGACAACATTGTTGCAACAAAGATTAGAGGGTGTTCACTCTGCTCAAACAGCTGAGCTAGTGGCTTTGCAAAAAGCCTGTGAATTAGCCAAAGACAAGTTGGCCAATATTTTTACAGACAGCCGTTATGCTTTCGGGGTGGTACATGATTTTGGCCAACTTTGGAAAGAGAGGGGATTTTGACCTCTTCAGGAAATCAAATTCAAAATTCAGGGTACATAAAATCGTTGTTAGATGCACTTTTGCTACCTAAGAGGCTGTCTGTAATCAAATGTTGTGCACATCAAGAGATACAGAATATTGCTACCTTAGCAGACCAAGCTGCTAAACAAGCAGTAGTAAATTGTTGCAAAACTCTGTGTGTTAATCATAACAAACTGCAACAGTAATGATGTGTTTGACTTTGAAAAGTTGTCAGCCTTTCAAGCTGAAGCATCACAGGGAGAAGTTCTGAGGTAGCTCAAGGATGGATGTAGAAAATCCTATGACGGCATATGGCAACATCCGGACAGCTGACTGGTGGTGCCTGCCTCTTTGCTACCTTACCTGGTAATGGCATATCAACTACCAGCCCATACAGGTAAAACAGCTTTATTTAATCAAATTACCCAAACTGGAATGCTCCTCAGGTCTCCTCTGATACTTCAGTATGTGCAAAATTGTAGGATATATTTGGAGTATAATATAAGCAAACATGCCAACAGCAAGACTGCATGTTTACCTCCACCCTGGGGACCTTTTGTTAATGTACAGCTGGATTTCATCCAGATGCCTAAGACTAATAATTTACAACTTATTTTGGTGATAGTGTGTATGCTCTCAGCATGGGTGGAAGCTTACCCATGTCGCAAACCTGATGCAGTCACAGTTATTAAAAAACTGTTATCTGAATTTATACTGAGCTTCGGTATACCAAGCATTGTCAACAGTTACTAGGGAACACATTTTAATAATACATTGTTTAAAGAATTATGTAAAGCTTTTAATACTAAGTTGAGTCTTCACTGTCCCAACTATCCCCAGTCATCTGGATTAGTGGAAAGGGTAAACAGGACCCTTAAAAATAAAATTTCAAAGATTTGTGCTGAAACCCACTTAAAGTGGCCCAAAGCCCAACCCCTTAGCATTAATGAGGGCCTCACTGAATGCCACCAGGAAATTGAGTCCGTATGAAATATTAATGGGGAGACCCATGGCCCTTCCAGCTACCACTCCAGTGGGAAATGCCAATTTAACTTTGTCAGACGATGCTATTATTTCTTATTGTAGGAAACTCCTTCATATTTTGCAGCCATATCACTGAACAGTAAGAGCAGCGCTATCAAAGCCTCCTGACCAGACCTGTCATCAACTACTACTAGGTGACTGGGTGTACGTGAAAAAGTTTCAGAGGAAAAACTGCCTCAGTCCGAGGTGGAAGGGGCCTTTCCAGGTCCTGCTAACCACGTTGACTGCAGTTTGCAGTGAAGAACTACCAACGTGGATCCATTTGTCTCATTGCAAGAAGACCACAGACTAATCATAGGAGTCAACAGAGGGAAATCAAGGTGCGACAGACAAATCATCTGCCCAGTGAGAAGGTCAACTTCAGTAGCAGTCCATGACGATTCCCGTGACAACAGGTACTTTTGCTTTGTTTCTGCTGCTGTTTCCTTCTATAAACTGGTCAAGAGAAAACAGTTTCTTGCTGGTCCTTCGGCAATATGCCAAAAATCTAAACAAAAACTGCTGAATATGTTCGCATTTGAAAAGGACCTTAATGACATCAGCTTAACCTGGCATAATGTAACTGATTTTTCAAAGGTTGTGTCTCTTCAGCTTGCGACCCACACATCATGGAGACGTGTTATGCCAGAAATGGGACTGTACCAGTAGGAAAAAGCAAATGTAATGACACCAGGCATGAAAGTGTGTTAGACTCTTTGCACTTAAAAAGCTATGAGTGGGGGTGTGGCATGGGCATGATAAATGACCATTACTACATCTGTGGTGATCGTGCCTACCCCTGGTTGCCTACAAACTGGTCTGGATGTTGCTTTGTAGGCTATATTACTCCTGCTATTCAACACTTCAAACACCCACCAGCAGGTAGGCTGAGAAATAAGTGAGCAATCCATTGGACTGAGCAAGTATTTTCAGTTTTTAATCCTGGGTATGGAGTGCAAAGGACAATGCTTGAAATCACCTTGCTTGCTCAAATTCTATAGGAGGTGGCCACTGAAACTTCACATTACATCAGGATGGCAAACTGAGAAATGACTGAATTGCGAACTGTGGTATTACAGAATCGGATGGCACTTGATATAATGTTTGCTGCAAAAGAAGGGGGGTCACGTGCCGTCATAGGGAGTCGTAGCTGTTCATATATTAGTGACTATCATGATGAACAGGAAAAACTGGCAAATTTCATGGAACAAAGGGACAAAGATTTGGACAAGCACATCAAAACAATGGACACTTTTTGGATGGTTGAGCGGTATTTTTGGTAACCTGGGAACTAGCATAATCCAGGGTATTGTCATTGCATTTTTTATTATATTTGTGGTCATTTTGGTATTTTCTACTCTAAAGGCTGTGATTACAAGTTGTTTAACCTCATGTGCACATGAAATGGCACTGCGTGTACCAATCAATGACAATTCTAGTATGACAGAAGATGAGTATTATGATGCAGAGTTGTACTTTACCAAGTTAAGAAAAATAAAAATATAATTACATGTAGGTATGACACTGATAGTGTCAAAGGGAGAAAACTGTTATGGGACAAGGTCAGCTTATTAAAATGTATCAAGAAAATCAAAACAGGACTCAGGATTATAACGAGGCAACCAGTCCTTTGTCTGAATCAAACAGCATATATTCTTCAAACAGAAGAATTTATCCAAGTAACAAGTCAAGTCAGTGTAAAAGTCACAACTCACAGTTCATTTACTTGAGTAGCATAAAAATGTTAAGTGCTTTCGCTAGATAGCTTCTTCAGACCTTCAAGAACAAACGCACCTTTCCTTATATACTACCTTCAGATATTTCAAAATGTGTCACTACCAATCAGAGGACTTCTTACAGTCATGTGTCTAATTTAAATATTTATACAAAAATGCAAAGATAAAAACAAAAGTGAGAATGTAGAAATGAAATAATAAAAGCACCGCAACAACTTACTCAATATAAAATGTATAAAAGTTATACAGCACAAATATAACGCACATAACATGCACCAATTTATACAGAAATAAAATAATAAATCCATAGCAACAGCTTGCTCAAGACACAACTCAAAAATACAATTCAAAAACACAATTCAAGAATGTAGTTCAAAGTATTTTGGGGTTATGCAGCATAGTTATAACACACATAACCTGCACTGATTTATAATGTAGCTATAATACAACCATAGAAGTCAGAAATTAAATAATTTGAGTTTCTGACTTCATTTTTTCATCTTCCTATTGCTTAGGTAAGGTGTAATAGAGGCTCTTTCATTGAGTCCTCTCTCCATATGTCTGCTCTAAAGGCTATTATCCATCATGCCTCTCTATTTTCAGTAAGATTTCTGATGTCACCTTCTCTAATACTTGGTAAAATAACCTTTATAACTGAATTTAAATGTATGTGTCTCCTCTTCTTGCAGAACATGTCTGGACACAGCATTATGCTCACTTTTAGTACAAATACCATAAAGATGTTTCCTTATACGATCTTTAAAAACTCTGTTGGCTTTAACAACATAGAATGAGTGGCAACATTCGCAATCTGCTAAGTAAACCACATGACATGTCAAGCAAGTATCTGCTGAAGTAAATGTGAATTCTTGACCTGTATCTGGATGTACAGATTTATTACTGGTATTAATATATGAACAAAAATTACATTTACCACAGGGTTGAGTACTGTATTCTTTATCTTTATGTATTTCGGCATTTTTCCATAACAAAGCAGTCTTTTTAAATGTCTTATTTTTATACAAGAAATTGGGTTTTGTGCCTAACAGACTATATTATATCAGAGTCCACTGTAAGTATGGACCAATTCTTCATAAATACTTCCCTCAGCTCTTTATCACATGTATAAAACAAAGGAATTTTCAATTGTTTATTTACTGAGGTATTAACACGCTCTACAGTGTTTTTCTGTTGTGGTCCATAGTATGGTTGGGCCCTACTATTCCCGAGACTAGTGACATCACTTAAATTTCTCTTAATTTTGTTGGTGTGATAGCCCCTCTTTGTTAGCCTCTTTTCTAAGCCAACAATTTCATTCTTGAAACCTTCTTCTGTGGGGTTCAGCCTTGAGGCTCTCATCCCTTGTCCTTTTATTAAGTTTTTAAAGAGTATCTGGGTGCATACTTTGTCTAGATAATAAAGAATTCCTATGATAGGGTTTTCCTAAATACCCCTGTGTTTATAGAACCATTATGTAGTCTCTCTATGTATAGATCGAGGTATTCCACTCTTTTACTAGATGAGGCCATGGTAAATCTTAAGACATTCAGTTAAGGTGTTAATCTGATTCTTAAAAAATAGTAACTGTGCCTGAGTTCCTGTCCAAATTAGGAAAAGGTCGTCCACGAAACGATGGTAGAACATAACATATTGCATAAACATACCATTCTTAAAAAGGACAGTGTGTTCCCAGTGTGCTAAAACCATGTTGGCGTAGCTATTGGCACATAACATGCCCATAGCTACGCCATCACACTGGACATGCATGTTTCCATCATAGGTAAATATGTTATTCTTGAGTATAAACTCGAGGAAATGACATACAAGATCTATTTGTATCAAATTGTAGTCACTATTCAAGACCAGATACTCATGTATATATTGTATGCACAACTCATTTGGTACGATAGTGAATAGCAATTGGACATCTAATGTGACAAAGATGGTTTCTCCTTGAGTTCTCTCTAAATTCGTATTCTCATATAAATCAATGAGAAATTGTTTAGTGTCTCTTAAGACTATTTTATTTTTATCAATGACTGGGCCTACATGTTTTTTTATAAACAAAGAGAGTGGCTCTGTAGCCCATCCTGCACCTGCCACTATAGGTCTCATTGGAAGTTTTTTAATATGTTTGTGTACTTTAGGTAAGCCCTGTACTATTGGGATCAAAGGATTCTCTACTCTTAAGTATTTATAAAGCTCTCCATTAATAACACCACTTCTTAAATCATCCAATAAAGTGGCAGAAATAGAGTCCATCACTTGACGAACATAATTTATACGTACTAACTTGTAAAACTTTTCAACCCAATTGATTGATTGATTGGTTGTGATTGGTCAACCCAATCAGTGTGCCCATTGTAAATCTGAGCATATACCAATGGAAAAAAATCTGGTTGCCTGGACTTTTTTCCATTAATATATGCAATAAAAGAAATACTTTTATTTCATTTTTTAAAAATAAGCTCATAAAACTGGAGACAAAAACAAACGGCAGAGACAGCATAGAGAAAAATAAAAGGATAATCAGGTCTGTTGCACAAAATTAAATAAACGTACCTGATTACCCTTTTATTTTCTCTGTTTTGTCTCTCCTCTACATTAAAAGCCTCCCATTTTTTTGTTTTTATATATATATATATATATATATATATATATATATATATATATATATATATATATATATATATATATATATATATATATATATAAAAAACAAAAAGCAACAGAGATACTCCTTTCTCCATTGCTTCTTCACACAGCACTGGTGTACGGCAAAAGCATAGGAACGCAAGTCCCATACGCATACTCAGTACATCGACAGCACTCCAGGATATCAAGGGAAAAGCAGAAGACCACCACTGCGCTGTTATACAAAGACATTATTTAAGAAAAGTAAGTCATTTTTTTCTTAAACAATGTAATTGTATAATAGCAATAACAGACTCCACGGTGTGGTATATTGAAGATTTACCCATGGTTGCCTTTGTTAATCACTCGGGCTTCACCCTCATGATTAAACCACACCAACTGTGGGTAAATCTTCAATATACCACACCCACGTCATCAGTTATTGCTATAGTATGTGCTCACATGTCAGGAAATCTAATACTCTAGAAGTAATGCAGACTTCCTCTTAACAAGTCTCTTTCACTGTTCTTGTACATTTACAAACCAAACCTCAACATTTACCTCCACAGCAGAGTAATCCTATCACAGAAGTTTAAAATATTTGGCAATACTTCTAAAACACATCAATATCACTCTCTCAAGCGCAATGCCTTGCTTGAGGCTGAGCACAAACAAGTTGTCATCCATCTCTGAATAGTCCACTCCATTCTATATCATCTTGAGAAATACCCTTATTTGCAGTCTCTTTTCAAATGGTATACTTTAAAAAATTCTCTTTGAATAACTTCTACAATGTGCCATCTTTTCCAAGATTTGGAAAAAGTTACTATACTTCACTTCAAAACAATCTATCTTCAAAATGCCATATAGCAATATTCCCATCACCAAAGAGCAGTAGATGTCATCCAGTTACAACTTAAAACATCTCTTCAAATGCAGCAAAGTCACACATTACTAACCTCCTTTTATCCTTACTGCTTCAAGATACTGAAATTTACTAGCATGCATGGAAACTACCACAACCATACTACACTACTGTGGTATAGCTGACTAAATACAGTGGTAAAACAAATGCCTTTTACAGGTGAGCTGTACATTCATGATGTGGGACTTACATATCCATAATCTTCATTATATACTATCTTTTTGACTGTACCAACTCCATGAAAATGGAAAACATGTACTTCTCTCCAAACTAGTGTGACCTCCAAGGCAGTATATTTAGAGACTGGATATATATGGGGAAGCAAAAGTGCTTTAAACTTGACTTTGTGCAGCTTCCTCCAGCAGTGGCCTAGTAAAGCAGCAGGACAGCATGTTCAATAAATCATGCTTTGGGCTTCGGTATAACAAAACAGACCCGTTTTTATTGCAGCTAAAAGATGAGAAAAATACCAATAATGACACAGCTATGTTTTATAGTCTTTACAAAACTATAACATCAATGAATACAGTCACACAGCGAATTGTGAAAGAGGCTTTTGCTCTGCTCAAGCATTCTGTAAAATCTGGTGGGTCTCCTAAGAACAAGGGATGATAATCATCCTAATGGAATAAAGCCTTCTGGAAATCAGCAAAATCAGGAATAAAGGAAGGATAACTGAAGGGTCTAAAGCTTCAAGCTTCAATATGCCTGCATAAAGTTTCTCAAGAGATGCCAACTCTCAGTGCTTCTTCCTCTCTACAATGGTTGTTCATGTTAATACAGTCTCATCAAATGAAACAATCCTTGGAATAGTGGACCAAAGGAGAGTCCTCATCTTAGGAATATGTGTTTAGACTGAGAGGACAGTGGATTTTGTCACTATAAGCTAAATGTTTTTCATACTTTGAAGAATGGGTGGAAGAGATGGGGCCTTTTTTTCCACAGGAACCAAGAATTACATTTCATAGGGATTGTTGAGCCTTCTGTTTACTGCTTTAATAAATTAAAATACTCTTACCAAATAGTGGGATAAATTAATGCTTGTGAAATGTCTGCTGAAATGGAGGGAGGCATTACTGGCTCAAGTAACATCTGATTGGTAATAGGTCTGCAAGGTATCTCAGTGGTTACAGCACAGTGAATCAGTGAAGTACCTAGGAAAATGCAGTAACCAGGGTGTGAATCCAACTGTCATTAGCAGGAGGCTAACAGATCTATCACTGATTAACACAGGTAAGGATTCCTACATTACTACATGCAGCTATAGCCTGGTGTCCGCTTCATGGCTCTAATATTTAGGCACAGCAAACTGCTTATATTTACTTCTCCTCATCTTTTTTCAAAGTTTTTTTCATAAAAGTTACATTCCTTTTGTAGGGAGAAGAAAGTAAAAGTTATTAAAAAACAAAGAAGGATACCAAGATGATAAAGTCAATGAAAAGTGAAAGGTTGAAAATAGGGAATGGAATACAAAAGAGGAATTTTAAAAAAGTACAGTCGTGTACACTTACCATAAATGTAGATGTTAGAGTGTATTCACTATTGCAGTCATCACCTGTGGGTTATCCCTGCTGTGGTAGCCCTCGGCCAGCCCGAATACCAGAATCAATGTTTTTCTGTGTTGGCTGCTGTCACTTGTGACTGACGTCAGATCGTCAGTGGTATACAGCAAGTCAGCTGACGCCATTACATCAGTTTTTCTTGCCATAACCACTCAGAAGCCCCAGGAAATGTGGTAAGGGGGTCCTGGTGGCAAAAAGCCACTGTAAGAAGCTTATGTCTCCCTAAGGAAAGAGCATATAAGGGGGAAGGAGGGAGGGAAACCAGGACAGCAACAGTGAATACACTCAAACATCTACATTTGTGGTAAATGTACATGACTGTACTATGTTCTTCATGTTTCACTGTTGCAGTCATCACCTGTGGGAGGATTCCCAAAGCTGAGGAGAGGGGTGGAAGGATTAGTAGAAGACCTAGGCCTGGGTCAGCATGCCCTGCAGAGCTGCAGTGGCAAGCCCTGCGCTAGCCTTAGAGAAAAAAGGTAGGTGGTAATGCTTTGTAAAGGTATGGACAGAAGTCCAGGTGGCAGCTTCCAAGATGTCCCTGGTGGGAACTCCTCTCAGGAATGCTGTGGAAGTGGAGGCTACCCTAGTGGAATGGGTACGAATAGACTTAGTTTTCCCATGAAATCTGTAGCAAAAATGGATGCAGTGTGATATCCATTTGGAGATGGTTTGGTTGGAAATGGGCTTCCCCTCTGCCCCTGGGGAAAAGCTGACTAGCAGTTGGTCTGTTTTCCTGAAGGCTGTAGTATGGTCTAGGTAGTATCTAAGCTGTCTGTGCACATCTAGTGAGTGCAGAATTCTTTCCCCCTTGTTTTGAGGGTAAGGGAAGAAACTGGGTAGATGTACGGCCTGGTTGAGAGACACATTAGATACCACCTTGGACATAAACAAGGGATTAGTCCTCAGGGAGACCCTGTCTGCATGGAAAATGATGAAGGGCTCAATGGCCATCAATGCCTGAAGTTCTGAAACCCTCCTGGCTGAGATGATAGCTAGCAGGAAAGCAGTCTTTCAGGAGAGGTATTTCAGTTCTGCTGAAGCAGCAGGTTCGAAGGGTGGTAAAGTACAGTTTTGTACCTACCATAAATGTAGATGTTCGAGGATCCACATTGCTGCAGTCCTAACCATTGGGTAGTCCTGTCCAGTCGTCGGGAATATAAAAGTATATAGGACGCCGGTCAAGCGGCGCGCACTGACTGACGACAGGACGGTAGGGTACGCATGACCGACGCCTACGATATCCTTCAGTCTTTCTTGCCCCATGTCAGAAGGCCTAAAGACAAGGCCCAAAAAAAAACAACAAACAAAAAAAAAACCAACAACATATATAATATATACAATATACATATAATAAATACTACCTACAACCACAAACCACAAACACCAGGGGAAGGAGGGAGGGGGGGGAGGGAGGAGAGGCTGGCAATCAAACATCTACTCCACACATCAACAACAATGGTAGTACTATACTATTCATTCATTCCCTCCGGCTCCATTGCAGAATCCCAGAGGTAAGGTAGAATCCCAAATAAATCATAAGGAGGCTGGATAATCATACAGAAGCAGGAGAGCTAGCAACATAAAACCAGCCCTAGATTTAGAGTAGAGGAGATGGTAGAGAGAGGAGACTGAACTCAATGAGAGCTAATAGTAAGTATGCACTGAACTCCAAGTTCCAACCCAAAAATATCCTTAGGCAGTAGACCCTGTATGCTTGCTGCTGTGTGCCAGTAGTCCTGTGGAATTGATGGGAATAAAAAGGAATGGAATCTCCTTGCGCAAAGATATAATAAAATGAAAAATAAAAACCCAAAGTGTGAAGAAGCTTGCTTAGACAAAACACTGAACTGCCTGAAAAGAAAAAAAATGAAAACAAACAAATGAACTGCTCCTGAAATTAACAGTCCTCTTTAGTTCTTAATTTTTAACTGTCTATGTACTCTAGAAGTGTGCAAAAAAAATCTTTTAATGTTTGTTTTGGGAATAGAAGAATAAACCATGTAAATAAAGGATTTATTAGTGAGAATGATACTTCTATCATTATGGAAAAAAAGGAAGGGATTAATACGCAATGGCCTGTATCCTAAAAACCAAATTTGCAGAAAGAAGGGCCTGCAAAGCAGTAAAGTACCCTTCAAATGCTTCTTGACAAAAATGCTCAAAATTCCACAAGTATTTTCCAACAGCAGTACCCGCAAGCTAGCAGTAGGAAAGTAAATAAAAATTGAGACATAGGCTTGATCCCCCAAGGGAGATTTTGGAACAAAGGATGTGAAACATAGGTGGGTCCTCTAAGAAAGAAGCTGAAAAAAGGCATAGTGACAATGGTTTGCTGCAGAAATCAATGCTGCATCAATAAGATATCTCAATTTGATTTTAAGAGAACCAAAATGGACATGAAAGATCTCCAAATTCTTATTTGCTCACCAAAGAAAAATTCTGCTCAATTCATCAAAAATCATTGCTTTCTGCATCTCCATCCATTTCTTCCCATTTTCAAATTGTAACCTCTCTTTTTGTACTAGTCTGTTGTGTTGAGAAACTTGTCCTGCAGGCTGTTGAGAGAGAGATCAAGCAGAAAAAAGATGTGCGAGGTGACCATCTGAGGCTGATAAAGGTGTGGCAAGAGGTTGAAAAGGACCTGAAGCAGCAGATTAGGAGGCCTTAGCAGTGGTGAAAAAAGTACTGAGGAACCGAAGGTCCAACTTCATCTTTGGTGGTTTACCAGTTTGTTCTTTCCAACTGTGCAGAATAGAAAGCACCTTTGGGGAAGCTTGTCTGACCAAAAGAAATCAACCTTTGGAGAAAGAGTCTGACCTGGAGAAAAGTCACATGAAGATTTTTTTCAAAACTGAAAGTTTTGGTGGCTTTTTGGAGCTGCTGTGAGAAAAACCTCTGTGCAAAACTTTTTGGCTGGTGGTGGTTTCTTGTTGGTTTTACAGCAGGATGTCTTGGAGCCTCCTGTTGCACAGTCAATTTCCTGAAATACATGAAGATCCAGTTTCACTGTGTGAAGATGAATTTGCCTGGGTAACAGCGTGGCTCTCCATCCATGTGCTGCTTGCAGAAACCCCTAGAGAATAAGAATGTGTTCCCCTTGTTGGAAGCCCACATAAAAGTTGTGTTGTGCTGTAGAATCAAATTAAATAGAATGTTCCCCTTGTTTGTTGGATGTAACACATTGGCAGCTATTATGCTGTATGAATGCAAACCATGTTGATGGCTAGAGAAGTAAGTCTGCCTGCCAAGACAATACTGCAGGGACCCTTGTCTCTGTATCATGTCCTCTGCTAGATGCTGTCCCTTGCCTCTGCATTGTATCCTGTCATCTGGATCAGCAATGATGAGCTCCCTTTGCAACGTTAAAAGCTGTTCTTAAAAACATTCTTTCAAATGTCACAGAAACATTGATTTTGACAGTGTGTGATTCACTGAGCAATGTTTAAATACACATTTTGTTGTCCAGGCATGAATTTTAGATCCATATGCAGTTTCCACTGACAGCAGTTGATACCACAAGATGCTGATGCCATGCATTTTGAAGGATTGGCACATTGGCTCAAGCAATGCCATGTAAGATAAAGAGAAAGATGAGAATTGAAGTACTCAGAAAGCAGTTGGCCCTTGAGGGAAGTGTAGTTTGTCTTCTATATCTGGAAAGATTCTATAAAGGACTCTGAAAGTCTTGGGTTTCAGAGCGACTGCTGTGCTCAGTTATGTCTGATAGCACATATTCTTTCAGCTTTAGAATATCTTCCTTTTCTTGTAGTCACAGAATACCCTAGGCATAGGCGCACAGATTATGCCAATTTCAGAGCCATGTTAGCCAGCTTCCTTTTTCTTGAGCTAGAGCCAGAAGATTTGCCATATTTCGCGGCAGAGATAAGCTCAGCTTTCAGCCTGAAGTATGAGCCAGATAGAAGAACAATAGTAATTTAGGATCTTTGACTGACTTCCTTGCAGAGAAGTTCCTGCAGGCACCAGATAATGAGAATTTCCAGATCGATGGTTAGCACATCTTTTAGGCTTAGCTTGGTAAGCTCTTAAAAGCCTGAATGAGTTAACAGTGAGGCAGATAAATATTTAGGTTAAATGAAACAAAATGTGTTCCCCTTGAAATCTTTCCTTGCTGGGGGGAGATTGGAGGAAACGGCCACAAAACTGGTCCAAAAAAGATGTCTGGAAATTTTCTTTTTGGAGTAACAGAGAAATTTTCTGGTAGAATCTTTTCTTCTTGTACAGGGAAACGCAGTATTTCCTAAATGGAGGGCAATTTCTGGTAATCTTTGTGGTAGGGAAGCCCTGGCATTTGAAAAAGTGTAAGATTTCTTCTGAAATGATAATAAAGAGTGGTGAAAACTCGAATGATACCCAAGGTGATTGAGTCACTGGCGCCAATTGTCTTGATTGAATAAAATCTTCTGCAAAGGAAGGAGTCCTGCTCTGAGAAAAATCTGCCAGACGGAGTCTGTTCCTCAGGTGGACTGATACGTACCCTGCCAGGGTCTGTGCCTGCACCACCCTGACTCCTCCCCTCACCAGACCCCTTCAATCCTCCCAACCTCCCTGTTGCCCTCACCTTCTGGGGCCATGCACAGACCCCCTGTAAACTCCCCTGCAAAACCTATTTCTCCCGTTCCCATCAGCTAATACTACCCCTGAACTTTCACTGCACCTGCACTTAACTTTTAAAAAAATCATTCATCCTTTGTCCTCCATTTCCTTTTTAAAACTGCTTCCTAGAACTGCTCCAAAATCCTACATTATCAGACTGTAAAGGAGCATCCAAAACCACTAACACAGGCATGCTACCCAATTTTGAAAGACATGAAGGCCACCATTGCAAAGAAGAGAACTTCTGATCCCTCAAGCCAGGCCTGCTTACCTTCACAAGTAATTGCCACCTTGCAAAGAATGCTTTCCCTCGTGTTCAGGAACTAAATTTTGCATCAGAAACTCTTTAACTTCTAAAAACCCAACCAAAGCATTCACCTTAGATTTCAATCTTGAACTTTACCCTTTTTTTTATCTCTTAATACAAGCCCTATTTTCATTATTTAAGGGGATAAGTTATAGAAAGAAGTTTCCACTAACATCTTTAGCCAAAGCTAAACAGCTTCTTATCAGTGTTTACAGACTCTAGCCACAGAACCCTTAGTTCTTCCTTAGGGCCCTTGAAAGTTTCAGGGGTCTGCTGGGGCCCTCTTAAAAGTCGCAGAGCAGGCTCAGGCTTCCTGGTCAGGTTTAGCTCAGGATCAGTAGGAGGAGAATGCCTATGCCCGGGGTAAGGGGCAGGGCATCCAGAAGGGGCTCAAAATCAGAGGTAATCAGAAGCCTCTTAAGGGCCTAAAAATAGGAATTCCTCAGAGGAGAAGCTGAATCAGCTAAATCATGGCTCATAGAATCTCTAGGGAAAATATCTAAAGCTTTTCAGAGAAAATAGAGAAGTCTTCCTGAGGAAAGGGCCAGGGAAGGGAATGGAATGTTCCACATCAAGAATCTCAGAAGGAGGATACTCCTGCAAGCCCAGAATCATAGAGGAACCTAGACATGAACAAGACTCTCTTGTCTCAGTCCTCACAGAACTTCATTAGAAGGAGAGACTGAAGGAATACTTACTTATTCTATCTAAATCTTATTCCACGAAACTCAATCCTGTTATGGACATGGAGAACAGAACCTGAGTAACCTGAAGTTCTGAAGAAGCTGGCTGAACTGAGCCTTCTCAGAACTACCTTGGAAAAGAAGAGGTAGAAGAAACTCTGAACTCCTGGGGCTTTTCTGAGAGAAGACAAGAAACAGAACAGTAACCTCTGCCTCCACTACCTAGGGAAGATAAGAACTGTCTGAAATTCTCCTCCTCCTGGCCTGCCTACCTTTGGCATTTGGCCTCTGGCTTTTTGCTACTGCACTTCTAGCAAAAAGACGTGGGGACTCCTCTGGCTCTCAACTTTACATATTGCAATTTTGTCCTTATGCTTCGCAACTACCGCCGGAGCATCCTCAACTAAGGTGCATTGCTGAAACGTGGAACCCCTTTAATAACAAAAAACACAAGAAATAAGAATAGTGCTTTTTCGGATTTAAACAAGGCCTACAAGACCAACGCCGCGGCTCAGGGCGTAAAACAAGCAAAAAACACAAAGCTAGGTTCCTAATGAAAACCACTAGCTTTATGCAAGAAACACCTAATACCTGGACTTCTGACGACTCAATCCCATCGAGGCAAACTGAGAAAACAAAATGAAAAGGCATTCATACTTTCCCTCTTTGAACAAAACCTACTCTGACCCTCAAAAAGAAAAATTTCTAGCATGGTTGTTCTGCAAACTTGACTGGACATGACACTGACCGAAATCTGGAGGATAAACTCATCATGCGTCGGACATGGTTAGTTTTTCCAAAACATAATTCAGGTCCCTGGCTGAAGTGGGAGGCCTTTAAGGAGGTCTGATATTTGAAGCCCCTCTGAGGAACTGTTTAATCAAAAGATGTGAGAACAGGGGCATATCTGTATTGAAATGAGCTGAAATGGCTGAGGCATGGATTTAATAGAAGAGAATGAGAGGCCACTATTTAGTAACTCTGCTAGATAGTCCAAGATAAGAGGGATGGAAGGTTGTGAGGAACTGCCCCCTCTGGACTGGTTCCAGGAGCAGAACCTTTTCCATTTTCCTGCATAAGATTTTCTGGTGCTGGGCCTTCTGGCCTCTGTGACAATGTCTAGGACCTGTTTGCTTAACAGGGGCCCCTTGTTTGCTTTTACAGTATAAGCCATGCTGACAGTTTGAGACTCTGTATGTCCGGGTGGAGCACCCCCCCCCGCCTGAGTCAAGAGGTCTGAAATGAGGGGAAGCTGCCTGGGAGGCTGTGATGTCAGGCTGCGCAGTAAAGGGTTCCAATGCTGCCTGGGCCAATCAGGAGCAATGAGGATGGCCCTTGGCCTCTCCTCCTTTATCTTGATCAGTACCTTGAGAATAAGAGAGAGAGCAGGGAATGCTTACACAAAGAGGGAGTTCCAGGGGAAGGTCAAAGCATCCATCTTCCATGCTAGGTGGTGATGCTCCCTGGTACAGAATTTTTCGAACTGGTGGTTGAGGTGTGAAGCAAAGAGCTCTACCTCAGGATTTCCCCACTCCTGAGTCACTAACAAAAATATTTTTCTGTGGAGCTGCCATTCATGGGGGTCCAGTAAGTTTCTGCTCGAGTGGTCTACCAGGGAGTTGCTGATCCCTGGTAGGTATTGGGCTATTAGGTGCAATCCCATGGAGGACTGTCAGCCAGAGGTTCATGGCTAGCCAGTACAGAGGGTAAGATTCGGTCCCTCCCTGTTTGTTGATGTACCACATTACAGTGGTGTTGTCTGTTTTGATAAGGAGAACCCCTGGCCGGATATGGGGTTTAAAGGATATCGGAGCCTTTTGTACTGCCATCATTTCCTTCTGGTTGATGTGTAAGGGAAGGTGCTGGGCATCCCAAGGGCCTTGAGTGCACCTGCCTGCTAGGTGAGTGCCTCAAGCAATGTCTGAGGCGTCAGTGGTGATGGTCTGCCTGGTAGGGCAGAGGATAAAGGGAAAACCCTTGTTCTTGGCAAAGGCCCCTGCCCACCAGAGAAACACAGCCCTTATACAGGGGATCAGAGGGAGAGAGGTCTCTAGAGGCTGAGTGCTGACACCAAAGATTCTTTAGAGACCACTGACGCTTCCTCATGTGAAGCCTGGCCAGAAGAATTAGAAGGTTCCAAGATGCCATGTACACCAAGGCTTGCAGGAATGTCGTCGCCGTAAAGTGATTTCTGGAAGCCAGCTGGGTAAAGTAGAGTGGCAGGAAGCTCTGCTTTTCTGGGGATAGGAAGGCCATTTGGGATGCTGTGTCCAGCAGTGCTCCCAGGAAAATAATCCTCCTGGAGGGTGTTTGCTTTGATTTCTTTTCAATGATGGTGAACCCTAAGGAAGTTAGGAGGGTTTTGACAAAGAGGATGTCCTGGAGCAGCTTTTCTTTGCACTCTGCCTGAATGAGGCAGTCGTCCAGAAAAGGGTAAATCTGAATATTTCGCTGTCTGCAAAATGCTATGGCCAGGGCTAAGCATTTGGTGAATACCCTGGGAGCAGTAGATAAGCCAAAGTGTAGTGCAGAGAACTGAAAATGTTGTGAGCCTGCCCTGAATCACAGGAATTTCCTGCAGGATTCCCTTATGGGGATGTGGAGGTAGGCATCTTTTAGGTCTAGGGTCACTAATCAGGGAGTTTTTGTCAGCATAGGCAGCAGCTACTGCAAAGTTAGTATTCTGAATTTGGGGACCACCAGGGAGGTGGTTCAGAATGGATAAATCCAGGATGGGGTGCCACGTGCCCTCTTTTCTGGGAACAAGTAATAGTCTGGATTAAAAGAATTTGCCTGTTTGATCTGCGGGAACAGGTTCGACTGCCCCCTAGAATATGAAAGTTTGGGCTTGTTTCAATGCCTCTGCCCACTGATTTGGAGCCAAGTCTGGGAACCCTCTTGGAATTGGGAGTTCGTTGAAAGAGAATTTGTATCCCTGAAAAATTATCTTTAAGACCCATTGGTCTTTTGTTATAGAAAACCAATTTTCTTTGCAGAGGGAGAGCCTTCCTCCTAGCTTTTGGTGGGCGAAAGGAGGCGGGGGGGTTTGAGAGTTTTTGCCATAGAAGGATGGCTTAGAACTCCCTGCCTTTGGGGCGTAAGTGATCCACTGTTTGGTTCTCTGCTGTCCCTGAGATAGAGGCCTGACGGGTCTGTCCCTGTGGGGCTTAACTTGCCCCTGTCTACTAGGTGCAGGAAAGGATCAGTGCTTAGAGGAGAAATTCCTGCTGAACCTGGGAGGTTGAACTTGAAATAAATATTTTACAGTTTGCATAGATTTTGCTTTGTCTTCTATCCTTTTAAGCACCTCTTCTGATTTTACTCCAAACAAGAAGTCCTTATCCATCAATTAATTTAGACTTGACATGGTCAGGGAGAGGTTGTTCCTTCAACCATGCATGTCTTCTAATGACAGATCCTGACACTGCTGTCCTGTCTGAGGCTTCTAGGGCATCATATCCACAGTGCAATGAGTGTTTGGCCACTTGACAAGTAGAGGGCAGTAAATCTGCTAACTCTTGAATTGGTGCAGTCAGGAAAAGTTGAAATCTTTTGTTTTAATAGTTCCAAAGTGTGTTGCTGATATTTTAACATATGGAACTGACAGTTGAGTGCTGTGATAGCTAACGTTGCAGAGGTGTAAACTTTTTTACCCCATCTGTCCAGAGCTCTGGATTCCTTGTCAGAAGGAATAGGATTCTTTGCAAAACTACCCTTAGCTCCTTTTGGTCCCTGTGCAATGACCTCCGAGTCTGCAGCAGGATTTCTATACAGGTATTTGTGAGAATCTGGTACTCTGTTATACCTATCAGGTTTAGTGGGAGTAGGTGGGAGGGTGTCAGGGGCTAAGCTGGATTCATAGAAAACATCATCCACCACTTCTAAAATAGGGGGGATGGCCAGGGGTCTGTGCTGGGGCAGGTCTAGAAACTCTCTTAATCTTTTCTTAGACTAAGGGAAGTCGTGAGATTCCCATTAGAAATGTTCCCAGAGGGTGTGAAGGGCTTCCCTAAAGGAAAGGTCTTCTGGTTGGGAGGCAGAAGGGATGGATTCCTCTGTATCTGAGTCTTCATAAACAGTAAGAGGCTGTTGCTCCTCTTCAAAAACTGAATAATTAGATTCCTCAGAATACTGCTCTGTCATTATTTCAGGAGAAGGCTGTCTTTTCCTTTTAGATGTGGCCCGACTACCCGTGATAAGGGAGATAAGATCCTCCGTCATTTAAGCATTTGGGCTTGGGGTGGTGGGGCAGGAGTAAGATGGAGACTAGAGGTAGACTTTCTAGGAGTGGTCTGGCTTCTAGGCCTAAGAGTATCTGTTGGTCTGAGAGAAATGGTAGTCGGGTGAGAGGACATTGTTTTTTGTCTAGAATCAATAGTGCGAGAGGCCTCCTCGGAAGCCAGTGCCTGCATTGCGGCTCCAGACCCAACCGAGGCAGACAACCAAAGGCACAGAAGACGAAGAAGATTTCTGCGGCATACTGGACTCTGAAAGGGTCTCAGTAGAGGCCTGCATAGACATCGTATCGGGCATTAGGGGCTGAGAAAGTGCCTCACTGAATTCCGGAGAACTGATGACCTGCTTACTGGTAGCATCTTCAGAAGGCTTAGCCTTGTGTGGTCTGTCTCTATCTTTATCTCTATGTTTTCTTCGGAATGTCTTTGGATTGCTGGCTGATGGATGCCATTTCAGAATGCGATGGAGGATGAAAATACCTGTCTACAAAAAGAGCTCTACTGTGAATGGTTCTCGCATTAAAGAGGGCACAGAACTGGCAACGAGGGACGTCGTGGTCTGGGCCTAAACAAGTGACGCAGTATGAATGGAAGTCTCACAGTGTGGGATCTGCTTTCCACAGGCGAGACAATTAACTTTTTTGGACATCTGTTAGTGCAAGAAAAAAGGATCCCCAATGGAGTACTTAGCTTTAGATGTTTTCAGCTGAAATTCGAGCTCTGGTAGCGACATACCGGCACACTTGCAAACTGCTTCTGCTCAGGGCTCCACGACAAGAAAGACTGGTGTAATGGCATCAGCTGCCTTGCTTTATAGCACTGATGACCTGAAGTCAGTCACAACAGACAACAGCCGACGCAGAAAAACATGGACTCTGGTATTCGGGCCGGCCGAGGGCTACCACAATAGGGATAACGCACAGGTGATGATTGCAACAGTGAAACATGAAGAACATCTGAAATAAATTTTGTAATGTATTCAGAAGATATGAAGGAAGTGAACAGGTAGAAATGGTTGAATTTTCAGATCACAGAACAGTATGGACTCTAACAGGAGATGACACAGAAATAAAAGAAGGAAAATGAATACAAAGGTTAACTGACAAGGTTAGTATCAAACCTGACTCGTAATTACCATTGTGGCTAGATTAGAATGGCTGACTTGGCAGTTAGGAAGCAGGCTGCATGACACATAAAGGCGGTCTTTAGCAGATCAAGTACATACTTACTAAACACAAAAAGAGAAGGAGATTTGAATTAAAAACAGCAAAAAATGTATATTTAGCATCTATGCATTACTTGTGGGTAATAAGGAATGTAAAAGAGAGTGAAACAAAATTACAGGAAAATTATGAAAAATAAATAAGTACTGAAAGCTGAAGGAGGGAAGAAAATATGGAAGGGAAATAATATGAAAATTAAGTTAAGTTATGGAATTTAAAATTGAACTAAATTGATGGAAAAATAAATAAATAATATAATATGGCTATGGAAAACTATTACTTGTATACCTATGGAAAGGATACTGTAACAAATAGAAGGAAATGGACTGAGATGTGTTATGAATGTAGAATTTTGCTGGATAACTTACCAGTAAAAAGTAATATGAAATATAAAGTAATAAAGGAAAGGAAAAGTAATGAATGCAAGGAGGAAGAAACACTCCCGGATTTACTAATCATCCTTGCAGGACTAGCTTAGTCCTGCATGGAAGCAGACGTTTAGGGGCAGGACAGCAGTGCGCCATATGCATATTAATGAAGGCGAGCTGCCTGAGCCCCTAATCTTACATGGAGCATATAAGAGTGCAGGGGGCATGTCTAAAAGCAGAGCTTTCAGAATATACACGCCCCCGCAATGAAGAACAGCAGAAAGGCCAAAGGAATGAGCGAGACCACTCATAGGTGTTCGCATATCCCCAGCAACACCCCCCACATGTACAACAGCAATAGTAAATACAAATCAAATAAACAAACCTTTTTGTTTATTATGAATCCGATTAAAGCTGACAGTAGGTGCGCGGGTTTGCCTATCGCTTAGCTATGGTTAATGCAGCTTAAATGGCTGAAGAATATAACAAGGAAGATATATGCAATGGAAGCAGTATAGCAATAGAGTAGTGGGCACAGCATGCCCCTTATGAGCAAGCATTCCCGGTTCGAGTCCCACTGCAGCACATTCCATTTTCCATGGCAAATCACGTTATGACCAATATTTTAGTTGCATAACCTACTAAATAACATATATTTGTGAACTGGAGTACTGCATTAAAAGCAGATGTGAGGTGTCCGTGTCATAATGTTGCAAAGTCCATAGATAAGCACATGTGCCCCATACAGTATAATGTACACAGGAATCGTGGATACAAATGGAAGGTAAAATGTGTAATGAAAGACAACTCCATACAGCTTCCAAATCCCCCACCTTCCCAAGAACCATTAGATATTACTGTCTAAATCAGAGCAACTGTAAGCGGGAGTAAGCAAGTGTAAGCACCAATAAGCAGTAGTAAGCATATTTAAGCACTAGTAAGCAAGTTTAAGCCCGTTTGCGTGGGTAAGCAATGTGCACACAAGTTAAGCAATATTGAAGCTAACTCTCTGTAAGCATATTTAACCGGAGGTTAGTGTTGCTTACCCTCGGGCAAACCCGCTTACAACTGCTCAAAAGTGCCTTAATCACTCTGTAGCCAATGGCCCGTGTTCTGCCCAGCAACAAAATAAACAGCCTTGCAGGTCTTGAACCCAGGACCCTATACACTATAGTCACAGTAGCTAACCACCAAACCATCACAGCAGTACAGAAGAAAGAGGTATCAGCAAACAAGTCCTCACTATAGTAAAATCAAACTGAACCACTGAAAGGAATCAGTAAACAGTCATATGTTCTATAACCCACTACATAACATAAATATGTGAACTGGAGAACAGCAGTAAGCCCAGATGTGAGGTGTAATTGTAACAGAGTGTTGACGTCCCCAATAAAACACAAGGACCCCATACAGTGTATGCACACATGAATCATGGATACCAGGCATATATATAAGATGTAATGAATAATAAATCAATGCCAAAAAGAAAATATAATGCAAAGTCTAATGTAAGCAATGCTAAGCATTGCACAGGCTAGCTTAGGAGGTGTAAGCAATGTGTAGGCCAACTAACTCAATGTGCCTAGTGGTATACCCCTTTAAACAATGTCAACCTTAGGTAAGCAAGCTTGCCCATAGCCTAGCCTTTTCAAAACTGGCCAATCACGGAAAAGTGTGGGAAATCATCCCTACTTAAACCCAACAGGCAGGAATACATCTCATAACTGGTTGTAGCTTCCCCTTGTAGGCACAATGGCAGAAAGGGGAGAAGGTGTGCACTTCCAGGCACAGCGCTGGTGCATACAGGAGTCCAGAGTCATGGCAGGACTCCTTGTCAAACACCATGAGGAGAGACTGCTGCAGGGCCAGTACCAGGGTTCCCAGTATAAGGCAGAAGCCTGGGACCGTCTCACCAGTGACCTCACCAGTGCCACTGGCATACCCCAAACTGGTGAGCAGGTCATGCATTACTATGCCGACCTGAAGTGGTGTAAGGGGGACCTCTTGGAGCAGTGATCCAGGAGGCTAGAACGGCAGGGTCTGTCCCAGCTGTGTGTAAGTATCACTCCACTATGCGTGTAATAATTGCCAGCTCATGTACATCATGGATAGGTATGGCTAAATATTCCTCGTGTCCTCCACAGCTGCAAGTGAGCGGGCCGTGAACCAGGAGGCCCAAGGAAGTCACCTGGAGAGTTTGCGATGCGAGGCAGATCAGTAATACTCTTGCATGTACTGTCATAGGAAATAAATCTAAAGGTCTTAGTAAATTAATTGCCTGTATAAAACCTGTATTGTTTAAGGCAAGTACTGCATACACCGGAGAATATGTCAGGAAGAGTCTCATATAATTTGTATGTAAATAAAAGTGTACTATCCTGACAGTAAAGGTCTAACTGTTGGACTGCATGTGTATACTCTGGTATCATATGGTAATGAACATTTGTAAATCATGTAATAGTACTGTTGTAGTAAGCACAGTTACCCACACTGTGCACCATAAATAGAATTTGTAGGAGTGACTGTATATGACTGGTGTAATTCCCAGAAGCCATTTAGTACAACTGAGAGAGACAGACAGAAAACAATGAAAAGGCAGACAACAAAATCCGAATAGCACATGCAACTGAGACGTGAACTGTTGTATTTTTAGCACACACAGCCATGGTTCGAATCCTGGAAGTGGTAGTAATCTGCACACAGAATCATACCCCACAACTGTACAGATATGTCCATAATGTCCAGTAAAGTGGCCCATATCTGTTGCCTGTCAACCTGTCCCCCTGGGAAATCAATGAGATGATCCCAGACATACGGGCAGCAAACAGGAAATACAACTAATTGACACAAATCTATGAGAACAAAACTGGCACAATATCACCGCCCCAAAACCTTATGAGAGTAAGAAACCACGTATGTCCCATTTTCACCCCCATGTTGTCAAGCTGTGGCCAGAGTGTGTGCAGTAACAGAGTGAGATGTATGTGCATAATAGTAATGTGGAATCTGGTACTGTGTGTGGCAACACTCAGGTAGTGCTAACAAACATTTCTCCCACAGGTCTGTCAGATACCAACACTGTGCCCAGAAATGCAGGAATAATACCCTGTACTGGTACTGTTTACTTTGGTATTGTATGGCATTGTGACTGATGAAGTTGCTCTGAATAATAAGGTATTATTCATCACTGTCGCCCACACTGTCCTACAAAATATAACTGTCTAGGAAATCTTGTATAACAGTGTTGTAATACAAGGTCAGAATGCAAAACCACAGGAGAATTAGAAGACAGAAAGCAGGCAGGAGATATACAGCAATATCTATATAGTACACACAACTCTGACGGACGGTGTTTAAGTTGTAGCAGACACAGCCATGGTCTGAATCCGGGGAGTGGAATAGGCTGCCTACAGAATCATGCCCCACAACTGTACAGATAAGACCGGAATGTCCAGTATATGGGCCCATATCTGCTGCCTGTCACCCTGTCTCCCTGGGAATTCTGTGGGATGATTCCAGATGTTTAGGCAGCAAACAGGGAATACAACTGATTGTCACACATCTATGAAAACAAACATGTCACTCTAGCAACTCCCAAAACTGTTGAGAGAGTAATAAGCCAAGTATGCCTTGTCTACACCCCATGTTGTCAAGCTGTGACCAGATCCGTGTACAGTAACAGAGTGAGATGTATGTGCATAATACTAATGTGTAATCTGGTACTTTGTGTGGCAACATTCAGGGAGTGCTAACAAACATTGCTCCCACAGGTACGTCAGATACGAACACTGTGCTGAGAAATAAAAAGCTTGATACACTGTACTGTTGCTGTTTACACTGGTATTGTATGGAATTGTGAGCGTCGCAGCTGCTCTGAATAATAAGGTATCACTGATCACTGTCAACCACACTGTGCTACATAATATAACTGTGTAGGATAGCCTGTATAAGAGTGTGGTAAGTCACTAAAGGTTGAAGAGGGCAATAGTCTAGATATGTCCTGGTTCACCTGCATGTGGTCAAGACATGGCCACAGTCTGTGCAGAAAGAGATGGCCAGCTATGTGCACATCATCAACCTGGAATCCGGGAGTGTGTGTAGAAACAGTTAGTTAGTGTTAAAAAAACATTTCCCTCACAGGTATACCAGGTAAGAGGTGTATACGGCAGGTAAAACCAGTTCATGTATAAAGAGGACAGCTATATCACTGTCCAAATTAAGGCTATAGATTAGCGTAGTAATACTTGTAAGGCACAGATAACAGCACTGACTAGGAAAGTAATGTGGACTACAGGAATATATTAGTTGTTAATTGACATCCCCCCCCCCCACCATATCTCCAAAAATAAACTACATACACACCTCAAGTGGTATGTAATGACTTCACTGTTCTGTTGGGACATATGTCCTATTGGTTGATAATTATTTAAATCTGTTTCCATGTTTGTGCTATATTGAAATACTCCAACAATGGTGGCATGTTGCCATCAATGTACCTGCATGCTGTTGTTATTACCACTGTGGTCCCATATATGCATGTGTTCCGTTTGCTATGCAACTGTTCTGTATCTGGTGTCTGGGTTAATGGGAATATCTATGCATGCATTTATACCTAACCCTGGAATGTGTTGACTATTACTAACCCACATATGTTGATACACCATAAACACCACAGAACGTATGGGAATGCGGGTTCCAGCGGACCCACCTGCCCCACCTCAGCTGGCCGTGGCACCGGGCACAAGCATGTCTGGGGCCCAACCCGGGACCTCCTCGTCTGTTGATCCTGAACCACCTTTGGGTGGAACCGCCTCAGGGGATGGGGCTCACCACCCCCCCTGGGAGTGGGCATGGACAGGAACCTGTCACCTGTCGCCAGGGCCAGGTTGTGGTGCCTAAGCAGCTCCATCAGTAGTTCGGAGATCTTCTACACCAGCTCGAGGGCCACGTGTCTCGACTAGAGGGTCGGCCTGGCACTCCCATTCAGCCCCCAGCACAGCCACCTTCGGGGCTGTGAAGGTTCAGTGGTGACTGCCCATGGGTGGGAATCTCAGTCCCACTGTTTGCACTAGGGGGCTCATGGGCTTTCAATTTCCCAACACCCCTCCCCATCAAGATGTTTACCCCCCACGTGTCATATACCACCCCTGTATGCGTCTTGTTTGTCTTGTCTGTTAACCTACCCAACCTACATCCCCAAATATACCTACTATTCCTTCCCAACATCCCACTCTTACCTGAAAAAAAATAAAAGGGCAATCTGTTCCCAAACAAAATTATTGCCCCATACATAGCTGTCCATTTCGCACACATATCCACTGGACACATATAATCTGGTCTAATTGGCATCACAACATATCAGTGTTGCCCTCACACCTCTTTCAGGGGTTTGAGTGTCCAAATCTAGCTCCGAAGTCAGTGTACATGCACAGCTGTTGCTGTAGAAGAAATGGGCAGTTATGGACCATCCCTACACCTTCCTGCACATCCCTAGCTATTTACCCTACTGTCTTTCCCTCTTTGTGCCCCTTTTTCACCACTTCCCTGTCAACCCTTTTTTTCTTTTCTTTTAAAGAAATTAGCATGGAGTAAGCACTTTTAAGCAGCAGTAGACGGGTTTAAGCTTGTCTGCTCGGGGGTAAGCAACTTAAAAGCTGAGTATAAGAAACTGTAACCGAAGTTAACTTTGCTTACCTCCGCGCAAACTCACGCAAACCCGCTTACAACTGCTTAAAAGTGCCTTAATCACTCTGTATCCAATGGCCCTTCTTCTGCCCAGTAACAAAATAAACAGCCTCTGCAAGGCTCGAACCCAGGATCTTGCACACCATAGCCAAAGTGAATGACCACTAAGCCATGTCAGATATACATAATCCTGATGTTTTCACAAGCATATCATCCAGCCCAGTCAATCAACAGTACAGGAAATAATTTTAACATGCAGCTGTATGTGTGTGTGTACGTACATATATATATATATATATATATATATATATATATATATATATATATATATATATATATATGTCTATATCTATATATATTTATATATTTATACACACACACACACATATATATGTAACTACACATACACACAGAGATATGTACAGGAAGATACACATGTCGAAGGTGCACACAATATGAATAGCCACTATGCCTACAGTTACCACCTTACCAACTGGACACCGTATGAGCCATCCATACAAATGACAATCGTTGCCTGCAACATATACTCACAGAGAGGTCAAAGGATATAACACCACACACAGGTTTGCATACATGGGAAAGCTTTGTGTACTATTACAGTTGTATATGCCATGTAATATAGCTGTTTAAACACTGACATCCAGATAAAGAGAGTAATACAACTGTGAAACAGTTATACTAATACAGTATTCTGGAAAGGTTTACATATGTTGCTGTCCAGGCTGAGGCCTTCAAGTAGTACAATAGTAAAGACAGACTGGGCCACAGGATACCAAACAATCAACAGTAAGTAATGCAGATGTATAGTTCAGCAGCCTCTAGCTACACTCTGTACACAATCCCTAGGGGGTAAAGACCTCAGATGACACAATGGGATGTATCTGTTACATAACAAGGCATAACTGACACCATCACAATCACAATGACAAACAGAACAGCCTGCATGGCAGGAGCAGTAGGCCTGCATTTACCCAAAGTGGGTTGTATCGTAATGTAAATCCAGATACCTTAAGGCAGCTTACCCCTGATACCCCCACACGTTGCAACAGCCTAGGTTACTTATGGTACATCCCCCCCAAACTCAATAATACAGGGCCATACACCACTGTTACATACACTGGCCTCTGGAGTGCATAAGGGCACACATGTATTATGTAGGTGAAGCCCACACATATATACCCCCAACACCGCAGTATGTGTGGGGGACACAACAGCAGTGGACTGATGGCAGGAATGGCAGCATGGCATACTCACAGCCCACTACAGAACAACCCCTGACAGCATGTCATATGTGCAAAGCCTGGTATGTACATACAGGACA
Source organism: Protopterus annectens (assembly GCF_019279795.1). NCBI lineage: Eukaryota > Metazoa > Chordata > Ceratodontiformes > Protopteridae > Protopterus > Protopterus annectens. The sequence continues at coordinate 433,223,007 of NC_056726.1, forward strand.
GAGGCTGGAACACAAGCCCATATATGTAAAACTATTGTCATACATTAAGCAAGTCGCTGGTGTTACAGGATAGTCTGCAGCATACCCTTAGTCAGGAATATGAAGTTAGAAACATAAATGGATGTAGCCATGTAAAGATAGCACTCAACACACACACTGCCAGTGATATATCTAACACAAGACCTGTGTGGTGGACAGACAAAACATAATAGGCACACCTCTGACCATCAAGAGGATAGGCCCACAGTTGAGCTATGCAGACAGACTGCATTCCAAGTTAAACTAGCATGTACACACAAACCCTGTAACACCAGTCCTATACAATGCATACAACACTACTCACACTCTGTCTGTAGTTCTGGAACCTCCTACAAATATGTAGCTGGCCTGAGTGTGCAGGTTCTCCTGTAAGAGGTATTGCTACCTTTTGTCTGCAACACTGATGCCCACACACAGAAAGGATGTCCATCATACAGGAAAGGTAAAGGGACCACGCCCACATGATGTAGGGATTTATAGTAGTTGTTTGCCATGACAGTGGTAAGTGGAAGTACTACACAGCATGCAGGTAGCAAGTGGAGGACAATGACTGGTGCAGAGGCCATCACCTGATCATGTGCATTACCTACAATTGCCATGCTGCAATCTATGCAAAGCAGCTAATTCCATCTACTGGAGAGAGACTGAGAGAGAGAGAGTGCGTATAGGGAAGAAAAAAAAAGAAAAATACCAAAAACTCTAGAAGAGTCTGCAGTCCCAGAACAGGTATGTGAAGTATATATGTATGTAACTGACCGTAGTACTTGGTCCATAATAATGAGATAGATGATGTAGAATGCTTTATATGTGTCTTCAGATGTTGTTGTAATGATGTTCAGCTGAACAACTGCTAAGGACAATAGAGTCTGTCCCTGTGGGTAGTGGGCCATACCCCACAACCGTGCAGAGCAGCACCGACTGATAAGATGTAAGCCATCATAGTGTGTGTTGTGTAATGGGAAGTATGTATATTACATGGCCAAAAGCTGGTGTAAGTAATGCCATTATGATGGACAAGTAGGAACCACAGCCCACCCCTTGCAGGATACTCAGGTTAATCTGTATTGTAGCATGCAGGAATGCCATAGGTGTGTAATAGGGTTACCTGCAATCTGGCTCTACATATACCCCCTAATGTCAGGCTGTCCCCATATGTGGCACCTGTCTGTGTTGTAGCAAGGCAGAACAGTGCAGCTGTGCAGGAAGGTGTTGTGATATTGTAGACCAGATGTCTGAATGTACCCCACAAACAGGTATGCATGTGTGTACATATGTACACATATATAATTTATTTATATATATATATATATATATATATATATATATATATATATATATATATATATATATATAATGTATATACATGTATGTATATATATATATATATATATATCTACATGTATGTCCACAAATATACAGATATCCATGTGTAAACATATATATGAGCACATATATACATCACATATATAGATATATACCTATATGCACATGTCTACATATATATATATATATATATATATATATATATATATACATATATCTATATATATATATACACACACACACTAACACACACACACACATGTATGTAAATACGTGTCCCCTATATTACTATCACAGTGCTGCATGCTATGTGAGAAAAAACAACACACACAGCAATACACACAGATATCTACAGCTGTCAATGTGTGCAACATGGATGGGTATGTCACATGTGAACCCCTTGTTGGGACCACAGTGCCCCTGTCTGTGAATTATGGAATGGGAATATGGGGAAGTATGGCAGGTATAGTTGTGGAGGTGGTCAGGATTGGTAGTTAGAGAGGACAGCCTACAGGGGTGGTATGTAACACGTAGTGGGAAAACACCCTGGATGGTATGTGTTGTCTGTGATGTGGACGCCCCATGGGCCCTGATATGGACACAATGGGAACATGCCTCCCACCCACTGCTACTCGAAACAGCAGCCCACGTCCTGAAAGTGCCTGGCCTTGAGGCTGAGCAGGAGGAGCATGCTGGCCCTGTGAATGTGTACTGGGTGCCTCAGAGTGATGTAGCACATCCCACATGTGTCTGTGGAGGCCGTTATGGAACAGACGCTGGACCTTACCACAGGGGACAGGAACATGTCTGTGTTTGCCCCCAGGGGGGTAACATCCCCCGGGTTGGTTCCACCTGACGGTATTGCTGGACCAGTACATGATGAGGCCTCAGGATGGGACACACATGATGTGGCCGGGTAACATAGGCAGATGAATTTGGAGAGGTGGTTCTGCTGGCCAATAGTACATATATATGCTATTGTGTCACTGTTATAGAACAGATGTTGGTAGTAATAATCTACTCAATCCCAGAACATCTCCAACAGCATGAATAGATACCCGCAATAACACAGTATGTCAGATGTGCAGCACACACATAGCAGGCATACCACAGGCATATATGGAACCATTGTGGCCCTGACAATGGCATGCAGGTGAATAGTCTGTAACAGGCCAGCAATGACAGTGTCCACACAGGGAACATGGCTACAAACACATTGCACAAAGTGTGGTACAGTACAACATCTGCCCCACTGGTAGGTATGCTGTAGCCATACATATTGAAATGCATGTATGGTTTGTTGTCGCTCTGGTGGGGGGGGGGTGACAGTGACATGTATTAAGAACTGTGGTAACCTTGCTGCATGACCTGTTCACCCCTGTGTCCATCTTTACGTCTTTCAGGCATGATGTCTCATGCAAGGCTGCCAGCTTACTCTGTAGCGGAAAATGACATCTTGGTGGATGGACTAGTTCATCACTATGCAACCTAGTTTGGCAGGGCATGATCAGCAGGAGCGGACCACCCTGTGGAATGACCTAGTCCACAGGGTCAATGATGTCTGACTGCACAACCGTAGTTATGAGCAGGTCCAGCATTATTGTTCAGACCTGCTTCGCAATGCCTGTCGGCAAGCTGCTGCAGTCTGGGGGTGATCACCTCTCCACAGGGGAGGCCATGCCATCCACCCCCTTTGACACGTGTGGAGGAGCTCCTGGCCAGCCTCGTGGCACATGCCCATCCAGCCACACACCAACCACCAGACACCTATGTGGAGGTGGGTGCCACCTACACACCGGCCAAGCAGCCAGCAGGTAAGGCCACAGGGCACATCCGTAGATCAATGTTGCATATATATCCGCATCGGTACAGGTAGATCATGCATATCTGACCTGTCATAGATATATTTTGTTGCTGCACAGTAGTGATAAACAGATGTCCATACGTGGTACTACTCTGGAAATGTACTGCTGATGTATTGTAATACTGCACCCACCCTGTAGCACTGCCACAGTTGTGGCCACTGACTTTGCATCTCTCACCCTCTTATGTATGTAAACCAATATTCTGCAAATTGCCCTCTACGCTCATCCAGAAAAACCCTGCTCTGCACAACCAAAGCCAATAACACTGCAAGGAAAAGTCAGTTCTCCCACACCATTGCTAGGGAATGGAATAACCTTCCCCAAAGTATCTCCTCTGCACCATCCATATCACTTTTCAAGAAATCACTAAAGTCACACCTCTTGCAATCATGGCTCTGTCCCTGTATCACATAAAATCTTTTCTGCTCTCCTAACTTGCCACACCTCATCTCCTCTGCTTACCTCAGCTATTCTGTACTCCCTATCAGGAACTACTATCCTACAAACTGTTTCTCACACTATGCCATCTCCCGAATAGCATTATTTTCCAGATTCCATTCCTTCATTTTTATGCTTTGTACTACCAATAGGGAATTCAAAGTTTTGCTATCTATATACCAAGCTTGCTCAAATCAAACTAAGGTATGTAAAATCTCCTACACTGTATATATGCCACTGTTCAGAAATTTTCTGTCATTCATGGATTGTGTTATCATATAAAGACATGGAGCTCTGATTGTATATATGCCTCTGTACAGAATATTTTTTGTCATTTATTGTATTTGTACCATTATCTTATGGAGCTTTTCTCCCCGGGTCTCTGCTGTAAATGGACCTTGTTCCAGTCGGACTTTCCCGGTAAACAAATGTAAAATAAAATAAAATAAATAAATAAATGTAGGTCTCTCTGGGATGCCACCAAGGCAGCATCCTGTAGCTGGTGAGTATGGTTCATATAGATGCTTGCCAATACACCGGGCATGTAATGAATATGGTATATGCCATGCACACATCTAACACACTTACACAGAATGCATGATGTACATGTGCACGTACTGTTGCTGTGAAATGCACATCACAGGGGTGACCATGATGAGGTACTGGAAGGGTATGTCAGACACCTGCATGATAACTAACATCCTGTCATTGCGGAATGTGTCCACAGGGAGTAACATAATGGTGGGAGACATGGCCTACAGTAGGGACATGTTTGGATCAACACCCATATACAGTGCAACACCAGTGTATATACCTGTAGGAAAATGGCAAATGCTGCAGACATACACTATGGCATAAGGCATTACAGTGGTCCACATTATCAGCTGGGACTAGGCTGTAACGTGGTGTTCAGTGTATGGCACACTGCAAAGTGACATGTGTAGGGCTTACTTGTCATGCACCTGCAAATAGGCTGAATGAGGGGGGAGGGGTGTCAGCATGATACACCAGTGCACTGCAGCACGGATCCTAAGGATGCTAAAAATGGCTGCATCTGCACATGGTCAGGTTCAGGACCTGTGGTAGCCGTAACACTACCCCCACAGTAATAGTGAAGGCAGTGTGTGAACACCAAGGGATGTGCACATGAGTAGACCTTGCAATCATGCAGAACAGGGGGACATGTGCAGGGCAGACTGAACATACACTGGCAAATGCAGATGGCCCACGCTGGTATACCCCTGCCAGAAGTAGTGACTGCTGTAGTACACACAAGAGACGCGACGAATCATCATGATAAGGGTGTGCACACATATGCCCACACGGTGTGTATGCATCGCTGTCAGCATCCGCACATCTAACATTCCGTTGACACTGCATGTGAAAGTACAGGACATATGTCACATACTGGGCTCAAGTACTGCTAAGATATGAGGTGATGTGTTCCCATGGTAGATCAAAAACAGGTGCATCATATCAATGAGGGTGTGTACACCCCCCATACCCACGGTATGCTCTGATGGTTGTCAGTGTAAGAGTATTGGATTGGTCATACATGGTCCGCTGATGCCGAGAGCTGTGCATCAGACATCAGGCATTCACAAATGACATCTGTCCACATATCATACCAGGTATGTGTTGCTGGAAAACACAGGGGCTGTGAGCATTAAAGATGACATAACCGACAAAGTAGTAAACATTCAGCAATGGGCTGTACACCTGTGAGGTGTGGTGCACAGTACATGGCAGTGTGCAGACCCAGGTGCACAGAAATACCGTGTTCAAGGGTGCAGTGATATGCAGGGGAAGGAGCTTCACCTAGAGACACAGAACATGCATCACACACATGTATACTGTTGCTAGCATGGATTGTCTATAGCTTCACTGCATGCTGTCGGGTGCCATATGTTATACATGTTGACAGAGGGTTAATAGGAGGACTGTGTGTACTATCATTATGCAACCTCACCTGTATGTGTGCGTGTGCGCATCCTGGCGGGTGGTCTGTAGGGTGACTCTGGTGAAGTGGAGGGAAGTTGATGCATATAGGATGCTTGTGTGCATGTGTGTATGTGTGTGTGTTTGTGTGGCTAGCCATGTATGCACATGTGATTGTGGGGTCTTCATACAGCAGTACCTCCTTCTGGGATCATTCAGTACATGTACATGGTACGTGTGGTAATTTAATAGATAAGGAAAAATTCTTTTTGGAATGCAGGCAAAAATGGATAAATAGTACAGACTATTATAATTGTGAAACTAAAGGTGTGGTTTATTTAGGAATATGCTTAGAATGCGATGCTTTTTATGTAGGTAAAACTGAAAGAGTTTTAAAGAGAATGATATATGAACATAAATATGAGATTTCTATAAAAAAAGAAACTAATGCATTGTATAAACACACCCTAGTTTGTCATAATGCTAAATTTCAGTTCATGGTGTTAGAACAGGTTAAGAAGGATGTAAGGGGTTGACCATGGGAAGAAAGATTAGAGTTTAGGGAGTTATGGTGGCAAATCTCCCTTGATGCAACTAATCCCCCTGGTCTAAATGATTTTATTTCCATTATGCCACTTTTAAAGTTAAGAGCAGGAAAAATATGAAACATTTCTTGTGTTTTAGTGTATTTATTGTTTTAACCAGTAGATGGCAGGCTAACACTATATAAATGACATATAAATGATTTATAACACTAAAACTGATTTTTATAGTTTTATATAACTGTTTTTAACAAATATTTTTTTAATTCTTACACAATTTATTAAAGTACTGTTTGTGGATCAGGTCTTCATATTAATAATAATAATAAATACCAATGAATTGTAGGAGAAATGATTTTTAATACATGGGCAAGAGGCAATAGCAATTATGCAATTATATAATTAACTTTTTAAAATAAATTGTATTAATTGGGTAATTGTCTTTTAAGCAATGTTTATAAAGGTTGGTTCATTTTTTGGAGTGTATCTGAAGAAGTCAGTTTGTACAAGATGAAAACGCATTTTTTGTTATCAAGCGTTTATGTGTTGGGATTTATTTTTATTTTTGTCTTATCTGTATATTAAAAACCTTGCTCCTGACATCCGTGGCTCTGGCAGTTTGGTACTTTACTTAGTTTATTGGTTCTTTTGTACCAAAGTTCGTTTTGCATTACATGTACATGGACTGCTACATTACACACCAGAAATGCGTCATGTGTGTAACCACAGGACAGCTGATAGTATAACATGGTCTGCAGCATGGAACAGGCATCAAGAGGGAGGGTAGACACCAGGTACACCCTTAATATCACATACAGCAGAGAGGTAACCTACAACCCACGTATGCAGCACTACAGATGCATTGGGGAAGTACTAGCCAATGCGAGGGAGTGTATCCAAATATTACAGTTGTCACATGACAGGCTGAATGAGCACCATATCTGGCATGTACTGAGCATTACATACACATGACCCACCAGTGTGTGGCGATATGGACAGAACATAGTAGCCCACACATATAGGGGCCATGCTCATGATATCCGGACATACACAGGGTGAATACCGAATGACAGCAGTGAGGCCATCTAAAACCACTACACACAGGTCAGGCAGGTAATGTAGTAGCAGGTCTTGTGTTGTGACCGCTTGTGTAGGCACTTAGAGGATTGATATGTTAATGAGTGGTATTAATGTGTGTATGTTAACAAGTGTGATGCAGGATGGGGTACCACATGGACATAAACGTGGGTCTGTCCGTAAAGCCATGAACAGGTAGGTATTACGGAGGTGTGTGTGCACATGTGTGTACTGTTAGGCAATGCTGTACAAGTTTTAAAGTGCGTTTATTGTTTCCCCCCTCCTGCATGCAATCTGATGTTGGTGTCCATATAGACACCGAAGGTGATGATAGTACTATTGAGGCACAGGTGGGGTTGTCAGTGGCAGACACTGCACCATCATTTGATATCCCCCATTTAGCCACCCCAACCCCGCACACAGTTTCAGTGCCTATACATAACCCATCACCAGTGGCCATTGCGGAGGGACAGCTGATGTTTGGTGGCAGTGCACAGGAAAGTGTGATAACCATGCCTACTGTGTCCGGTCGCAGCAGGCATAGCCGGATGTCCGGCAGGGCACCACATAGGAAGATGTCCCAGGGTGCTCGTGCTATGGCTGCTGGACATCATGCTCCTGGCAGAGGTGACATAGCTGGTACCAGCAGGCACATGTTTCAGGCTGTCATGGCAGCGCAGGCACATATGGAACGTTACATCAGACAGGGCCTGAAGCTGCAGAGGGCTCCTGTCACATCTGTAAGCGACATCCGTGAGCTTTCTGGTGCCATCCATGCTTATACCGAGCTCATGGATAGATGGCATGGTGAGATGATGGCCCTCATCAGCTGTGGTGTGTCCGTGTTTGAACGTGTGGTGGGGGTGCGGTGACGTCCGCGTGGACATAGGCCAGCAACACCAGCAGCTGGAAGTCAATGTGGATGAGCTAGGACACCAAGGGGCTCTCGTAGTGGCAGTACCAGCCGCAGCAGTGCAGGGGGGTGCTGTCCACACCACACCACAGCAGGCCACGTGCATGTGGTCTTGGCCAGTCTCAGGAGGGACCTGGTATCAGCGGACATTTGTCATCAGCAGGTGAGAGTAGTACTTTGAAGCCTGTACCTGGACGTGCCCATGGAACCCCTGGCAGGCACAGTCCACGTTTCCATGGCCAGAGGCAGTGAACTGCACACCCTGCCAGGTATGGTCTGCAGCTGTCCATAAACACCTGTGTAGGGCAGCCACAAGGCAGAACTGTGTGCATGCATAGCCACACACTATACAAACACACCTAGGGCAACCCCATACCTATACACACCACAGCACCATGCCCAGCTCACCGCAGTACACCCCTCACCCACACACATGGTGTCAAATGTATGGCCAACCCTCGGCTTCTGGCAAACCATCACACCCTGTGCATATGATGATACATGTGCCACATCCCTGTCATCCATATCATCAATGCAGGGACAGGCTAATATGGTTCTGATGCACACAGTGACTGTACTACAGTGTACCACAGTACTGCAATGTAACATGTAAGGAGTAAAGTGTAATGCATATATGGTAGGTAGTGCAGCCATCCAGCAATGATGCATTATAGCTGTTGGTAACACTTGTTGATTGCAGTCCCTATAATATTATCCATTTGTGTTGTAGGTGTACATGTGTCAGTACAAGGATGGTCTGCAGTCATATTTCACAACAGGTATTAGCATTGTGGTGAAACCATGGCTGTGACATATCTGGGGTACAGTTGAACACGTCACAGGTTACTACGCAAAAATGCTTAAAGCTGCTCAAAACTGCCTTAACCACTCTGCATCTGACAGCCCTTGTTTTGCCCAGCAACAAAATGAACAACCCTTGCAGGTCTTGAACCAGGACCCTGTACACTACAGTCGGAACACTTAACCACTACGCCATGACCACTGTGAAGACAGCTGTTATTTTACAAATATATAGCTGTCAATACACATCTTGAGTAGTATTGGACAATTGCCTTTACTTGCTAAGTTGTGTAGTCTTTGCTATTAATATGACTGTTGCATCACATATGTTTTATCATAATGTACACATAGCAGATACATACGGTGAGATACATCTGGGAGGGTATACAGAACCATGAGGCTTACACATGACAGGAATATGGCTATATACATATAACAGGTTGATGTATGTCTACATGTACATACACATGTATACTCATACATGTGTCTGTATACACATCTGTATAGTGGACCATATATATGGCCATGTGTACATCTCTTTGTATGTACATACATATATATATATATATATATATATAGATATATGATATGTATAGATATAGATATATGTGATGTATATATATACATATATATATATATATAAATATATATATATATATATATATATATATATATATATATATATATATATATATATATATATATATATATGTATGTGTGTGTGTGTGTGTGTATATATATATATATATATATATTTGTTGTTTGTCTTTCGGCTTTTCCTGGTTAGGTGTCGCCACAGCAGAACTCTGGTCTGCTAATGATTGGCAGTTGGTTTTTATCGTGTCGAGTTGCCAGCCTGACGCCCAACCTTCAACGAAGGCATGCCCATTCCACGCATGTCTTTCGAACTCCCACTCGAGCGCATGGAGAACATGCAGACTCCACACAGAAGGCACTCCTAACCAAAGCTGAGAATCGAACGGGAGAACCTCTTGCTGTGAGGCAACAACGCTACAGCTGCACCACCGCGGAAGCCTATATGTATATATATATATATATATATATATACACACATATGCACATCCTATGTGTACAGACATGCCTAGTTATGTTGGTACATATGTAGATATCTATAACTATATGTGCATACATATCTATTCTGATATACCTACTACTGTCAATATATATGTAGATATCCATAAGTATATGTGCATATGCATCTCTATCTGTATATGTGTAGACATATATTGCTCTGTATATGTATACATCTGAGTGTTTATATGCATATATATATATATATATATATATATATATATATATATATATATATATATATATATATGTACATATACATATCCATCTATGTATGTCAATATGTATATGTGTATATATCTATATAGATATACGGATAATTATATATACTTATATGATCATCATATGTCCTGAACATGGAGTGGGGCCCTACCTCAGCCCCAGTAGTCCCAACCTCTTAGTGCAAGGGGATGTCAGGTATATTTGTAGACCATTGCTACTGTAATAGGGATTGTCTTCACAGACATGGTGTGTGGGGGAGGTCACATCTGCTTTTAACGTGTGTGCCACTGGATATTGACAGACATCCTAAGGACATCATAGTACAGTACCACTGCTAGCACAGTAATGCTCTTGTGGACTACAGCATAGATAATGTCAATATATGTGGAACGTCTGACACACTCTGGACAGTCCAGAGGTATACACAGAACCCGTTAGTGCAAGACATGTGGACCAAGCCTGACAATGTGGATGTTAACAGCCATGTAGCTGGGTATATCACGTAACTACTGGTATACATTTGCCCCCATAGGTTATGCATTCACACACCCCTGTCTGTCCTGACACATAATAACCACTGGTACAGAGGTGCCATGGTCACATACTATCCACTAGTTAGTGACATACATCTGTACAGCATCCCACTGCTTTGTCTGACATACATGACTGTTATGGTGGCCCGACAGCAGTACATCTGGCAAGTATCTGGACATGACATCACATCTCACTAAGTAAGTACACTAAGCTGCTAAGCATGTAACAAAACACTGTGCAGGCTGCAGGCAGACTGGCTCAACACTGGCCTACATTTCCTATGAGGGAATACACATGTACCTGCATATATAGCAGGCTCTACAGGCATGTCACAGCATAGACTAACAGACACCTGTGTGAAAGAGCATAACCACAACCAATGTGAACACAGCCACATATGGTAAGCTAGCGTAATATTACAGTATATGGACTATCTGTTCAACACAATCCTCATATGTGCCATTCACACACTAATCCTACATATCCTGGGCCACTACACAGTGTAGTCCAATGCCTGTCTGTGGTATGGGATGTATGTATTTGGCCCTACAAACATGTAAGCCGATAGGGTAACATACAGTGGAGCAGCATGTAACATCAGACAGAACAGGACCAAGAACAATGACATCTACCACAGTCTGTACACAGGCCAAGGTACATATTAACAATACACACACTGTCGACAATCACCATAAGTACACAGACCTCAGTACTGTACACACACCCACAGAATGTCCAGGTTATGTCATCAAATATAACACCTACTACATATAACATGTGTAGCAGTCTGATATCTCACTGGCTTGTTATCAGATATGATGTCAATAAATATGGTGTACAGCAAATATGCACCTCTTACTGCATATGTGTACAAAGGTTGGCAGAGTTGAAGCTGGAGGCACAAACATAGGGCCAATATTGACACGTTGCTGTGATAACCTCATACATTTACTGTTGTAACAGGGTTTGTTGCAACATATTTTCTATGAGGGATATGAAGTCAGTAACTCACGGCTGTTACCATCTACTGACTGCAATCCTCACACTACCTTCTGTAGTTCACAGATAGGTGCTATGTGGGCAATGCAAGAAACAAAAGGCACAACACACTGCCCAGTCTGCAGATGACCCTACAGATGGGGGTTTTCTCATAAACATAGCACTGACAAGACAGGTACTAAAACATGTAGGACAGACATAGCCACACACACCCTGTTAAACCAACATTACTCCAAATGCAGTATAGCAGCACTTATAGTCTGTAGTCAAGTCAGCTACAGAGGTAAATCCCCAATCCATCTGTGATGCTGTTTGCCAAACAACAGATCTAGTTTCTGCTCACAGTGAATGAAAGGCCCAACACCAACATGATGTTCCTAGATATTGGAGTGTGTTTCCATGCAATTGGCTATGGGAATGTTACCACAGCTGTTCCATATGCAATCAGCTAGAGAAGGGCTGCAATTCGTGCAGAGGCCATTAGCTGATCATGAGCATCACTTACAATACACATGCTGCTGCCTAAGCAAAGCAGGTGTAAGTCTCCACATCCACCAGAGAGGGAGTGAGAGAGGCAGACAGAGGCAAAGATAAGTCAGGGATGGGTGGAACAGTAAACCTTTAGCATGTTTGTGTCACACACCTACCAGTACAGGGTATCAAACCACTGACTATGTATTGCTATCACAAGTCTATGCAGTTACTGGATGCACCACATAGGTTACATGTTGAGGAGCCCTCCAAATGTATATGTGATGGTGAGTGACATCTGCAACAGTGATATGGTAGCTTTATAGTAGGTGTAGTACACGTGCCTGTCTGCATGAACAAGTGTCAGTGTTAACACAGCCACACTCTCACAGGGACCCACACACATTGACACACTTGGTAGGGTCAGGAATACAACTCATAACTAGTTAAACTGCCACAACACAGTACTGTGCAGGTATCACATGCACCACAGGGGTTATACGGAGGTGATATGGGCAAAGGGTATGTGGAGGTGTCTGACAGACAGCATGCTTCAGTATGCCAATGGGGGTTGTAGTGAGTGTGAACGTGGTCATAGGCATCATACACCACCCACACAAACACAGGGTGCCAGTACTGACATGCATGGATGTATTGCTTCACGGGTGTGTAGTGGTCGACTGTGCCAAACAGCTATACAGGGCTAGGTGATGGGTATAGTTTGGCATCAGGCCACATGACAATGGTCTGCAGTGTGGCTCGGGTGTAATGTCTGAATTTGCCCACACAGGTGGGTAATGTATTCACCATCGTCACCTGGGTAACTATTGCATGTGGCCATTGCTGTGCACTGCTTGCCATGTAGGTGTTCCTTAGTCCATGACATGGACTGTGTCTAGGATGTGCACACCTCCCACATGCATGTACAGTGACATGTGGAACTGTACCTGGGGTGTCTGGCCCATGTTGTGTACACAGATTGTTATCATCAGATGTGCCAAGTCTTGGCCTCATGTGGCGGGAACTGTTAATGAACAGCAGGTTGACCCTGCAACTACACTGATAGCATGATACAGGCATTCCCTGGTATCAGTTGCATCTGTCCATACAGGGCATGTGTTTCAGGCATATCTCCTTTGTGGGTCACATTTGATGGCACCACAGGTGTTGCAGGTGCCCAGTGGGGAACATAGGGAAGGTGCACTGTCTGCATGTACGTGCCTATTGGACTGATGGACTGGGTGCCATGCCATCTGTAGCCCACTGCAATCACACCATGGTTACTATCAGTGGGCAATATGCAGGGTACTACCAACATAGCGGTTGTTGCCTAGGCAAGTATGTGTGAGCATGAGACATGGGTTGAGAGTGTTCTCTGGGTAATACATGGGTTGCTAACTTTGTTCACCTGGCCTTGATGTCACATGTACGGGGTATGGATTTGCACCCAGCCTCTCAGCTATTTCACATCTGTTATCCATGTACGGTGGGCACTGTGACATATACTACGGCCATCGTAAAAAAAATTTGCAAAACCTGCTCCACAATGAGTCCAGTCGTTACACACTCATAGCCACCTCCACACAGGATACGAATCACAGACACACACACACACACACACACACACACACACACACACACCTCTGCCATGTATGGGATTAGAACTCCTACCTAACTAGTTTATCACACTACAGCACTACACAGTTATAGGAGGTGCCACGGAGATTACTGGAGTACTCCTTCCCCAAAGTTGTATTTCACAGTGAATGACATCAGCAGGATTGCCAAAGTAGGGCATCTGAATTGTAGTGAGTGTGACTAGCCTAAACAACATTGCTCCCTACACAGACATAGAAACAAATACATCCAAAACTGCCATGTGCGGGAATAGAACCCCTACCAGAGTTCTACATCACACTACAGCATTACGCTGTTATAGGATACACCATGGAGATTACTGGAGTACTCCTTCCCCAAAGGTGTATTTCACAGTGAATGATATCAGCAGGATTGCCAAGGTAGGGCATTTGAATTGTAGCGAGTGTGACTAGCCTAAAAAGCGTGCAGACACAGACACACAGACACATGCACAGACACACACAGACACACAGACACACACAGACACACACAATGTCTGGGATTAGAACTCCTACCTAACTAGTTTATCACACTACAGCAATACAGAGTTATAGGACTCGCTATGGAGATTACTGGGCTACACCTTTCCCAAAGGTGTAATTCAAAGTGGATGACATCAGCAGGCTTGTCACAGCAGGGCTATGGGGAGAGCAGTGTGTGTGCATGGGCCATAACCCATTCATCTAGAGGTTGACACACCACATGCGGGCACACGCAGGGTTATATTCCACAGGTACATGTATACAGCTGCTAGATGACTACTTCCTTGTACAGTCATGTTGCACAGCTAACACTTGCACCACATAGTCTGTAATGCTGATGGATACCGGTGGCTAATGTCTACAGTGAGTGACATTTACACCTCATGTGGTTGTAGCCATTTGGCTGTGTGCTGGGTGGGACAGGCCTCATAATGGATGGCTATTTTTCACAATCACTCTCTTCTACACATCTATGTATGCCTAATTGTAGCTTATTATAGTGTGTTGTCCTTGGATATATGTCTGTATACATATCCAGTGTGTATGTGCAAAGCATGACTGATGCATACTGAGGAGTTTATGCACTAACATCTGCAAATGCCAGATATGTATGGTCCTCTTTTGTTTGCAGACATGGGCTTCATTTGTTTAAGTGGGTGAGCATGCCCAGTATGACCTTTCAGTATGTTGTTGTCTGACATTGCCTTCATTTTCCTAAGTGTGTGAGCATGCCCAGTATGCCCTTCTGCACTGAATGTGTGGATCAATTCCACGTAGTTTGTACTCCAGTGCAGACCTTTGTGTTGTACACCTATAGGTAGCAAACTGTTTCTGCAGGGTATCCGTCGATCATTTGGCAATATGGGGGCAAATTGTGCATGGGATAGTGTATATTGTAGGTGATCATGTCTGTGCTGCTTCAACTGCATGGTACTGCTGTTAGCAGAGATATTCAGACATGTGTACTGTTATACAATTTGATGTTTTCTGTCCTCATGTACTGTCAGGTGGACATTCTTGCTAGCAGTGATGTCTTGGGGGACAAGGGTGACTGCAGCTGTCTCCGATATTGTGGGCAGACGCCTACATATTCATGGTAAGTTATGCCATTTTGGAGGGGGAGCTGCAGACACTTGCTGCTGGGTCTGTGTATCCGGTTCAACACCTTGGTACAGTGCTGGCAGAGAATCCCATATGTGTACATCCATCAACATGACAGTATGGCCTTATCTTGCTGTGGCAATACCTCACAGCTGTACAGATTCGCACAGGTTACCCATAGGCAGGGGCCATGAGTTAGGACATTACCCCTATTGTGGTGTCCGGGCAGGTATGTAGCCATCCATTTATGTGTTTGCAGCCAGGGACAGTGTGTGCACACAGCTTTATGTCAGACCTTGCACATTCCATGCTGCCCATGCTCCCACTCCCCTGTTATTCTATCCTTTTCCATACATTATGCATACATTCTCTGATACTTTCCCTAAGGTTATCACCCCATCACAGCTGAGTGTTGGTGTTAGTCCACAGTTCATGCAGTGGGACGTCGTACATGTTACTGTGGTTTGTCCATATGGCTTATGTGGAGTGTGTTATGTTGTTATTTGGGTGTCCATGACATAAGATGCATTGGCAGTATGTGTGAAACACAGGCCTGTGGGCCATTAGGTGTGGCTGTGGGCCAGATGTGGCAGGCCGTTGCACTCAGTCCTACAGTTTCAGACCGCCATACAGTATATTCCCCTGGGGTGACAGGGTAGGTGTGCTAGGTGTTCATGCCAATACCTTCTATCAGTTTTGATCAGGTGGTGTGGATGCTGGCAGGGTGCTACCTAAGGCTAGGGACACACCTGCATGGGACACCTGCACTGTATGCTGCATTCCTTCACTATTGCCATATACAGGTGGGGTCATATTGTACCCATTCCCCACAGCAGGGATACGACCAAAGAGGTACTTGTGGGTGGTGTTTGCATGAGCTGGGTGCATGTGTGCTATGGACACTAATTACATCTGACACACAGATATGCATGGGGCATTCCAGTTATGCTGGCATATGTACGTACATCAGCTATTTCCCAATACATCAGTCCTACCTCCTTTATGATCTGCACAATTTTCGGGCAGACAATACCGGTATCCCCTACTACAGGACCAGATAATGTGATGCATACCTGTATGTACAATTCCAAGGGTGTCTCCATTTCACAGTGGCACAATATATACTGTATCTGGGGTACTTTTCCCTGTGTACTGCTTATATATCTAGCCCAACAGCCATGCCATGTCAGTCTTTCAGATGGTGACACATATTACCACCATACATTTATAATGGCTTACTGCTAGCATGTGTTATATTGGTGGGAATTGTCTTTGCCACTGCAATTGTGAGGACTTGTTCCTGTCATCAGCAGTAGTGGGCAACGGCCACCAGGTCTTACCTCAACATGCATACATACTGACCACACTCACACAATATGAAACACACACCAACACACGCATACCTGCATATTGTGTGAGTGCTAGAACCTATCCTACCTTGGCCACCTCTGGGCATCTGTGTATACCTACACATGCATGCTACTACATTTCTACATACAGTTGTGGGGGGCACACATGACTGCTACGACGTGTACATTGGATTGGGGGACACACCAGACCATTACTATATTTCTAAATAGGTTGGGGGTCACACCTGACTGCTACTACTCTTCTAAGTTGGGTTGGGGGAGCACACCTGACTGTTTCTACATTCCTACACAGGATTGGGGGGGCACACCTGACTGTTACTATATTTCTACGCAAGACTGGGGGAGGGGGCACACCTGTCTGTTTCTACATTTCTACACAGTGGATGGAAGGGGGCACACCTGACTGTTACTACATTTCTAAGCAGGATTGGGGGGGACACACCTGACTATTTCTACACAAGATTGGGTGGGGGCACACCTGACTTTCTACATAGGACGGGGGGGGGGGCACACCTGACACGTACACATCTATGTGTACAAGTGTGTACACATTTGCTATGACTGTACTGGTATGTCAGGTACTCCATTTCATTCTGTATTCTAATCTATCATGCTGACTAGAGGCATGTCAGTGTACTACAGGTCTACCCTTCAGAACTAACATCCCACTGCCTGACCTGCTGTAGTCTGTCTGTGTAGGCCTGGGGGGGGTTACCCACAGGCATCATTCAGAGGCCATAGCACAGCCTTTGTTTGTGTTAGTCTACACCTGTCCTGCTGGCTGATACTGTTGTTGGGTATGTGAACCTCCCTGACTGGCATGTGTGAGTCATATGGACACACATGTGGCCCAGCACTTTTCCTGCAGTGGGTTTTGTCGCCCTGTGTAGTACTGGTTACTATGGTGACACCAGTATTTGATACAGATCTCATGGTGCCACTATAAGTGTCTACTTTCGGCTGGCATGCCATTCAGCCACCCGATTCCCTTGCATGCTCAAATCCATACCATAGATACAGGTAACAACACATTCTACTCCATTTGGCAATTGGTAGGTTGGGTGACTTACCTTGTGGGTGTCCCAGTATTGAGGGTGGTGCTGCAGGGCTGCCTATGTCTGATGCACATAGTACACTCCCTACACATGGTTGAGCACAGGTAGTCCTATGTTTGGCATCCCTTTTACTATATGTGCAAGGCAGAGAAAGGTGTCATTCCCTGGGTCCCTCCTGTGTCAGTGTATGTGCTATGTGTTGCCTCTTTGCCAAGGTTCAGGGCATACTGGGCACGCCTCCTTCTGCCTACTGGGGCAGGCTCAGGTTGTTCCTCCTCCGAGTCACTCTGTGCCTGTGCAGGCCTTGGCAGTGGTGGGGGGGGTTGTGTGGCCCTGCCCCATGCTGTTCCTGCTGCAGCTGTTTCTGCAGGATCATATTGTGTAGCATGGCACATAGGATGACAATTTGGGTACATGTAGCTGGTGAGTACTGCAAGGCTCCACTGGATGTGTCCAGGCACCAGAACCGTGACTTGAGCATCTTAAACACACGCTCTATTATAATTCTGGTGTGTGCATGTGCCTCATTATGGAGTTCTTGTTCGGGTGTGTGTGCATTTCTGATGGGTGTCATCAGCCATGGCTCCAGTGCACAACCAGCAGCCTCCACTAGGTAAGGGATTTCCCCATTGTCAAATCTCTGGTACAGCTGCGTCAGATGCCAGATGTGGGAATCGTGATAGCTTCCAGAGCAGCCAGCACACACATATATATTATGCCCTGGGCATCGCACATAACCTGGCAGTTGATGGAGGGGAAGCCCTTGCAGTTGATGTAGACCCTACCCCGCTCACAGGGTGGTGCTTTGATGCGCATGTGCGTGCAGTCTATAGCACCCATTACCTCAGAGTATTCTGCTATTTGGTGGAACAGTTGTATATTGCTCGCCAACGCCTCACGAGTGTTGGGGAAATATACATGCTCACCAGCATGTGCTGACATGGTATCCAGGAACTGGTGGAGTACCCTGGATGCTGATGCCTGTGAGATCCCCATCATATCCCCCAGTTGGCCTTTGGAAGGTACCTGTAGCTAGTATTCTTACCTTGGTATCCACTGGGATGGGTTCCCCTCTGTTAGTTGTGTGTGTCAGGTGTGGCCGGCACAGCTCAACAATTTGCTGTAAGAGGTCCCTGTCCACCCTATAGCACTCCACTATCTCTAGCTCATGTAGCCCCTGTAGGTTACCCTGGGTCTGTACACTCTTCCCAGTCTCCTCACTGTAGGTTGGTCAACAGCGTTCACATCCTCACCACCCTCAGCCTCTTCTACATGTTGTTGTATGATAGCTATTGCAGCCCCTATCATTTTGTTGTTTTGTTTGTTAAAACTTCCCCGCTTGTATACACTGTGGTGTAGAGTATGGGAAAAAACAGAGGGAAAGGTGTTTGCATGGTTTATAGTAGTGTTCTGGGCTGGTCTGCTGCCTGTGTAACTGTCTGATTCTGATACCTTCACCTGCCAGCTATGCTGGTTCTCCTAGATTACCTCCTACTGCTGTTTTCCCTTCTCACTGCCTTTCTGTTTAAGCCCAGGGGCACGCAGCACAAACACAGTGCTCAAATGTGCACAGAGCTGCTATTTCCTGGTTTACTTTTTTGTTTCCTTTAAAACCCAGTGCGCGGCGTGCACACCCACTTGGGCAATGTAAAGAGTGCTAGGCAGCCTCAGACACATCCCCTTGCTTAGTTGTGCTAAGCTAGGAGCAAACCTGAGTCACGGGGCTCCAATCTGCTTACAGTATGCCTGACAACCCCCCATGATGTCAGCTAACTCCTAGACTTGCACCAAGCTATCCCTGCTCTTACACTGTTGGGAGCTGCCTAGCATGCAGGGGAAATCTGGGATTCACTATCATACCCCATCATTTGCACAGGATTGCCTGGTATTGCATAGTTACATATCCCACACTGAGCCTCCCCCCTTAGAAACCACTATTCACTGGCCATGTTGTTTTCTGCCTGTCACTGAGTATAATGGCAGAACAGTGATTTTGGTTAGAATGCTTATTTAAGGTATTTTTTCTTATTTAATCCCCGATCCTATTTGCGCGCCGCTGCCCTATGTTTAAACAGCCGTGATCGGCTAAAAAAATAAAAGTTGATTTTTTTTTTGCAAGTGTTTTCCATGCCAATGGCCTTATAGATGGCCATTGGCATACTTTATACATGATATTCACCCATTATTTGGTGCTGTCATGGCTCCATTTTGTAATTTGCAGAAATGTACTCCGTTACTGGCAGAGTACATTTGCCCGTTCGATTCTCAGTTAGGCATGAATGGGCATTCCTTCACTGAAGGTTGTGCGTTAGGCTCGGCAAGCCATCACGTAAAAATCTACTGCTAATCATTAGTGGACGAAATGCTGAAAGACACACACAAACTGGCAGAGTACATTTCTGCAGATTACACTAGTCCTGCATGGCCAGTTTCCAGCTTCCTGGATCGCAAATTCACCTCATTTGCATGGATTTCTCCAGCAAATGGGGGTAATTTGCATACCGGGCTGAGTCCATGCTGGTCTAGTGCAGGAGCGCTCATGCAGGCCCCTACAGGTTATTCCTGGATTGCACGGCAGACATATTGCCTGTTGGAGATCCTGCATGCCATGCAGGTGTTGCAGAATCCGGGGGACATTGTTCTTTGGAATGTAGAAAGAATTAAATGCTTTGGAGAAAGCATAAAAATGAGAATAATGGGAATATTCAGAAATAAATATGGCTATAAATACAGAAAGCATTAGAAGGGGGGGTGAAACTAACTAATGGGACAAAATATTGTTTGCTGCAATATGGGTATTACGGAGGGAAAAAATTTGCTGATCAGAGAAACACTCACACACACCACAAGCACACGAAAAAGCAGCAATCTACACACATACACTTAAAAGCTACATCTAACCCTACACTACACTGCACATACACTACTATCTATCCAATTACCTTAACCCAGACCCTAACCCTAAGGTCCATCACTATCGCACACTCACCTCATCTGCGCCCTAACCCTAACTCACTTAACACGCCCCTTAACCCCAAATTCTCACTATTGCACACTCACCTCATCCACGCCCTAACCCTAAGTCACTTAACCCGCCCCTTATCCCAAATTATGTCACCATCGCACACTCACCCACGCCCTAACTCACTTAACCCACCTCTAACCCGAACGTCTGTCACAATCGCACACTTACCTGACCCATGCCCTAACCCTAACTCACCCAACCCACACCCTAACCCAAACGCCCGCACAATCACACACTTACCTTAACCCAACCCATAACTTTCCATTGCATCGCTGAAAACAGCGAAGCCACAACAATGGCCAACCGAATTCTTTCCCTAGGAAAGAATTCGGTTTTGTGCAGCTTCGCTGTTTTCAGGCTTCTATATAAGATCATCAAATGGCTCATTATCGAATGCCGTAACATCAAACTGCAAAACACGAACCCTAACAATATTGAAACCTCAAAACAGTGAATTGTTTCCCAGGGAAAAAATTCATTGTTCCGAGAAACACACTCACACCACAAGCACACTAAAAATCAGCAATCCACACACACACATTTAAAAGTTACATCTAACCCTACACTATACCGCACATACACTATCTATCCACTTACCTTAACCCAGACCCTAACCCTAAGATCTGTCACTATCGCACACTCACCTCTCCTGCGCCCTAACTCACTTAACCCGCCCCAACCCCAAATTCTGACTATCACACACTCACCTCACCCGCGCCCTAACCCTAACTCACTTAACCCGCCCCTAACTCCAAATTCTGTCACAATCGCACACTTTCCTGACCCGCGCCCTAACCCTAACTCGCCCTAACCCGAACGTCCGCACAATCACACACTTACCTTAAACCCAACCCGTAACTTTCCACTGCATTGCTGAAAACAGCGAAGCCACAACAACTGCCAACCAAATTCTTTCCCTAGGAAAGAATTTGGTTTTGTGCAGCTTTGCTGTTTTCAGCATTCGCGATATTGGGTTCGATATTAGATCACTCGAAATTCTGCCGTTTCAATGATATAATATAGACCTGTTTTCAGCGTTCGAGATACTGGGTTCGATATTAGATCATTCGAAATTCAGCTGTTTCGATCTAATACAGACCCGAAATAAAAGGATGGTTATAAAAGAAAGGATGGGGTATATTGGGAAGAGCAAAAAGGCAAAAAATAAGGAACTACAGTTAATGTGATGAGAATGTTATTCTGACAATATGAAAAGTATAATTATTGTGAAAATGAAAATGTAAATATTGTGAATATGAAACTGTAAAAGTAAATATGTGTACAGTACTAAGATGTATAAATGAAACAACTCACTATGAAATCAATGTTTCATGTATACAGCTTGTATTCATGGGTCACTCTGTTTTGTGTTTAGTTCGAGGTCTTTAAATTTCACATTTTATATTTCACAGGTAATTCAAAATTTATGATTTTGGAAGCATGTTTCCAATATTACACACACAGTTTATAATTTTCTATGCATACAGTTTTTTTGTAATACTGAGCAATGGCAAAGATTGGTGACACCTAAACAAGATAAATCAAACAAGGGATGAACAGATGCAGAGAAACATTTAACTTTGGGTGGCAAAAAAAAAAAAAAAGAACTAGTCCAGGCATGATGTACTTGCTTTTCTGCAGCAAAGTTCTTTCTAATGGACATGGCTTAAGACTGCTTACTGTCAAGCTTAAGAGTATTTCTAGATGCCAAAAAGACTGGGTCAATGACTAATGTTTACCTGACAGATAAATGTTATTCAGTATTATAATCTTGAAGCAGTGATCCTTAAAGTGAACATCTAGGAGTTTCTTCTTCCACTGTTCTATACCAAATAGAGGTACTCTTTGGTGACAAAATTAACTGGATGCATGCACTTAAAGTCACAAAGCAAAGTTTATACATAAATACAGCTGAAGCTTTAAGCTATTAATTGGCTGAATTACTTTTAACTGCAAACCCCTTTGCTTCATAGGAAGTATGTTTCCAAGTAGGACCCCCTCTTCTGAAGACAATAGTTCCCCCAAGTCCAGTTAATTACAAACAAGCAATACATACTTACAGTTACTCTCTTTCATATATGTCCAAAAATCTCTTTCTTCAGGGCTGTGTGCAAAGGTGCAGTTCCCAACATATTGACACTTCTTATTTTTCTGGATGTGATTGCATATCTGGAAAAGAAAGAAATAAATGTGTCATTTTGGAAAAACAGCTCATTCAGTGGGCTATAATAAAAGTTAAGACTTTAAACTTAAATTGTTTAGTGAGAGAAACAAAATTCAAGCAGAGGGCTTTTCCCCATTTATACAGCAGTTCATATCATCTGATAATTATGACCCTTACCCACAAAAAGGACTTTGGGTGCTTTACAGCTGGCCAGAAAGGGAATGACAAATATTACAATTCCTTTTCTGAGAAAGACTAGAGTCTGAACTCAGCAGTAGACTAACCTTTGGCAAAGGCCAAGAGAATGGGGAATGGTTCAGCTGGCGTTCTATGAATGTTTGTGTATGGTCACTAAGAGAAAAAAAGCACATTACAAAAACTGACAAGATGAGGATCCTCCAAAACCACTGTTAACTCAGTCGTCTGTTGTGAAACACAGTCATCATATGTCTCTTCGAAGATCAACACTGACAAATGCTGAGAAGACATATGCTATGTGACAAGCTGTGGTATTCACAGACTTCTTTAGACACATTCATGGCTTGCCAGTTTGGGTTTGTGAAAGGCAGATCATGCCTCCTGAACCTGATCAACTTCTTTGAGGCAGTCACCAAAGCCGTGGATGAGGGTAAGGTGGTTCACACAGCCTATCTTGACCTCGCCAAGGCTTTCGACACCATCCCCCATTCTGGATTTATAGCTAAACTCACTAAACTACGTATAAATCCCTATGTCACAAGATGGGTTGCCAAATGACTCACTGACAGAACCCACACTGTAAAAGTTGCAGACTCCAAATCTGACCTCAAAGCAGTGATGAGCGGAGTGCCACAGTGTTCCGTCCTGGGACCTCTTCTGTTTGGTAGCTACTTCTCTGAAGTACAGGCTAACACAGAAGTCCTCTGGCTGACTGCAAACTAAGAGCCATAGTCAAGTCCCCAAATGATGTTGACATCCTACAGAAGGGACGCACTGAGACAGATGCCTGGTGTCAGAGCCATGGCCTCAAGCTCAATGCCAAAAAGTGCAGTGTCACCCCCTTTGGTTAAAAACTCTGTACCCATGAACTACCACATAGGCAGCAATCTATTTAACACCAAATGCGTGATAAAAGACCTTGAGACCCAGGTGGACAGTAGTCTCTCCTTTGATAGTCACATCGCCGCAGTAGTCAGGAAGTCCTTCTACGTGGCACACCTCATCATAAAAGGGTTCTCATCCAGGAAAAAAAGAGGTTATTGTTCCACTCTACTCGTCACTCATTAGACCCATTACAGAGTACAACGCCCCTTTTGGAATGTACCTCACAAGACATCTGCAGCAGCTGGAAAGGCCACAGAAGTACCTCACAAAGAGGATTACTGGCCTCAAACAAATGCCCTACACTGACCGCCTCAAAAAACTCCAGCTTTACTCCATAGCATATTGCCTACTCCAAGGGGATTGCTGCCTAACATATAAAGCTATGTCAAACCCAGAACTGTTGGACATGCTACACTTAAAGAAATCTAAATCCCTCCGAGCTACACGCTCTAGGGATCTAAACCTTGTCACCACAATAAACAGGACATGCTGGAGGGATAGATTCCTGTCCCACAGACTTCCTATACTCTGGAACAAGCTACCCATCTATGTCAAGCAAAGTTCTTCATTAGCACTCTTCAAGAAAAATCTTGATGAGTGGATGGGAAATAGGAAATACACCCCGGGGATCACTTCTGTGTCTCTGCTGGACAGTGGCACAGGAAAATAACTTTCTTGGGTGGCGTAAGCTATAGTACCTTGCTGGCTAGGCTTACGTAGGCGTAGGCCCTTGCACCGATAGTCTAGTACCTACCTATGAACCTTTGAACCTATGACAGTAACAAAGGAGGGGCATACAGTATGCCTGGCAAATAAGATAGCAATCATAATGAAAAGTCAATACTAATACAGAAACTAATAAAACAACTTGCAAAAATAATTTTCTTTCAAAAGTTATAATAAAACATTAACCTGAAAACATACACTTAAAAAGTGATTTATGAAAGAGATTTACAGTGACTATCACCACAGTTAAATGAAACAGGAAAAGTCTTTTTTTAATTGAGCCTGTGTTTTGCTGAACACTATGTACTTAGTTCAATGGCAGCAGAACTGTGGGGACAAAAGTTTTGTGCAATCTTAATTAGTACATTTAGAAACGGAGGGTGGGGTGCAGAGGGGGCATGCCTCCCTACAAAAATACTGTTTTCCTGTTACAGTACATATCGTTGGTTGCCAATTGATTTCCTTCAATTAATTCCATTTTAATAACTGCAGATACATTACTTTACTAGACACCCCATAAGAAACTCAGCTTTCTAACAGCAATTCATTCATCCAACAATTGATGTCAGCATCAGTTGTACTGGCATTATAGACCATCCAGAAATTTTAATCATCTTTTCAATTTGTCCTGTCAGTTTTCAACAAGACTATAATCAGTTGAACTACATGTTTCATTATGTTTGCAACATCAATGACAATGCAAAGACTGGCTATAAAATAACTTAGGAAGCAGTAGCCTACTGCTGTCATGCAGCATCTATTATAACTTTAGGTCCAACTACTCCGGTCTTGCTGTCCTAACTGTGGAAAATAAAATATTCCCTCACATTTCTCAGTTAAGCTGCAGTCCAACACAGAGACCTAACTCCAAATATATTTGCAGTCTGTGGACTGTTAAAGCACCGGAACCCATAAACAGCAAGTTATCAACATGGAAATGTTTAAGACTGCTTCCACTGTGTATCTGTGTAGACAATAAACCACACAGGTAACTTTATAGGTTCATAGGTTCATACTAGGCTATCTGCCCTGGGGCAATTATAAGCCTAGCCCGATTCTGTATGGCTTACGCCACCCCTTGATTTGAGTATACTGTGACCTTTTTAAGGTTTAGTTTACTGTGCCTGTGTCTAATAGTGACAAGGGAGTAATCCCTGGGACAAACCTACGATCCGCCATCAACCTATCGAGATTCTTCTTGAAGAGATTCAGTGAGGTGCTCTGCCTCACATGAACTGGAATTCTATTCCAGAGCAAAGGGAGCCTCTGGGTTATGAACCTGTCCCTCCAGCAAGTTCTATTTATTTCTGTGCTGAGGTTCAAGTCCCTCGAGTGTGTGGCTCTAAGGGATTTAGATTTACTGAGGTGGAGCATGTCCATTAATTCTGGATTTGATATAGCTTTGTATGTCAGGCATAGATCGCCTCGAAGTAGGCAGTATGCAACTGAGTAGAGCTGGAGTTTTTTTAACCGAGCAGCATATGGCATCTGTTTGAGACCCTTGATCCTCTTGGTGAGATACTTTTGGGGTCTTTCTAATTGCTGCAGGTGCTGGGTAAGGTACATCCCAAAAGGGGCATTGTATTCTATGATGGGCCTGATGAGGGATGAATAAAGGGGCATGATTACCTCTCTTGATCTAGATGTGAAACCCTTCATGATGAGGTGGGCTATGTAGAAGGTCTTTCTAACCACTTTGGCAATGTGGTTTTCAAAGGAGAGATTGCTATCAACTTGGGTCCCCAGGTCCCTAATAACTTTCTCTGTACTTAATGGGTTTCCGCCTATGTGGTAATTTGTGGGCACATTGTTTTTGCCAAAGGGTATGACTATACATTTTTTGGCATTTAGCTTTAAACCATGGCGCTGGCACCAGTTATCTGTCTCTCTGAGACCTTTTTGAAGGATGTTTGTGTCAGCTGGAGAGTTGATTATGGTGCCCAGTTTGCAGTCGTCTGCGAATTTGGTGAGCCACAGTCCTCCCACGTTTGCCTGTACCTCGGAAAAGTATATACCGAACAAGAGTGGTCCCAGGACAGAACGCTGTGGGATGCCACTTGTGACCGGTTTCGAGTCAGACATGGCTCCAGCAACTCTCACTCTGTGGGCTCTGTCTTTGAGCCAGTTTGCGACCCATCTTGTGACATAGGGGTTTATATTTAAGCTGGATAGCTTATCTATGATGCCCGAGTGGGGTATTTTGTCAAATGCCTTTGCAAGGTCCAGATAGGCTGTGTGGACTACCTTCCCTTCATCTATGGCTTTGGTGACTGTTTCGAAGAAGTCAACCAGGTTCAAAAGGCAGGATCTGCCCTTGACAAAGCCGAACTGGGTAGGATCTAGTGTCTGTAGGTCCCCAATGTCTTTGTTTATAAGCTCCATGATGATCCTCTCCATGGCCTTGCAGACTAAGCTAGTCAGGCTTATGCGGCAATAGTTTCCAGGGTCCGTAGAAGCTCCACCTTTGTGGAGTGGGACCCACTGTTGCTGTATGCCATTCTGTGGGCACATATCCTGTAGTGAGGCTGAGATTGTATAGCTGTTTTATTTGAGGGATTAGTTCCTCTTGGAGTTCATGTAGGACGCAACCTGGGATGCCATCTGGTCCCATGGAAGCAGTGTTTTTTGCTTTGGAAAGGGCAGCCTTCAGCTGTGCATCAGAGATGTTTGGGAGGCAGCCCTCTGCCGGGATAGATACTTGCTCTTTTGGGGGGGGGGGGTGGAGAAGTTTGCACTGAATCTGTCTGCCAGGATATTGGCGAGGTCTGTGGGTTCAGTGTATTTTTTGTCATTTAGAATCAACTCAGAACAAGTCTGGGAGTTGCATCCCAGGTTTCTAACATAACCGAAAAAAGCCTTATGATTGTCTTTGGTGTCCTGTGCAATTTTTCTCTCAAAGCTGGCCTTGGAGGATTTTATGAGGGATCGTAATTTTTTGCTAGTACTGATCAGAGATGCCTTCCCTATTAGGGATTTTGCTCTATCATGTAGTAGCTTCCTCCTTCTGTTGTACAGTTTATTTATGGCAGGGGTCCACCAGACTGGACACCTGCCTCTGCTCCACCACCACCTCCAGCTACAACTGTATCCACAGGCTGGAAACCAGCCTCACTACAGAAGCACAGTTTAGGGCTTTCAACCTCCTTATCACTTAACTTTTGATGAAGCACTGGTATTATTTTGACAGGAATTATTTGTAGTGTGCCTCTGTGATGACATTAACCTCTTACATCTTTTCCATATCTAGTGAAGACTTGACTTTCATGCAATATTACTACAGGAGTACAAAACAGATTCTAAAGCACTAGCCAGTAAGCCTAAATCTAAATATAGCACATTATGTTCCATGGGCAAACAATCTCACAGGCAGCATGGGTAAACCATCTGGGAAAAAACATCTCCACCTGAATAAAGCAAAGGGGCCTAAAGATTATTCCACTCTCAAACTCTTAAAAACATTTCAATCAAATATAACTTTTAACATGGTCTCCCAATGCAGTTATTCTCAAAGTACTACAGACATTCCACTATGCAGATTATGTAACTCAACATTACTTTAAAATCATACTTTGTTATACATTATTCCATTATGTTATTATAATTTCCTATTTCTTTTTCTTATAATTTTCTTCACTTCTTCTAGAATTGTTACTCCCATTATTTATGGGTCTGTGTTCGGCTATCGAAAACATAAACCATCGAAGAGCTAACTATCGAACTGAAAAGATCGCTATTAAACATTACTGAAGATGGTAACAGCAAAAAAAAAAGAAATTCATCAACCCTTAAGTGTATATACCAACTATGAGATTGAACTACAGTGGGATATAGAGCAAACTTAAAAGGTTTCCCTCACTTAGTTTATGCATCGCGTTATGGTTGTTGGCCAACTATGGCCATTCAATGAATTTTTTTCACTCTTTCTGATGTTTGGTTTTCTTCTTCTTTTTTCGGCTTTTCCCGGTTAGGGGTCGCCACAGTAGATCACCTGTCCGCTCATGATTGGCAGTGGAGTTTTAAAGTGTCAAGTTGCCAGCCTGGCACCCAACCTTTCACAGAAGGCACACGCATGTACACACTCACACCTAGGGCCAATTTAGTGTCCAATCCACCTATTGCATGTCTTTGGGATGTGGGAGGAAACCGGAGCACATGGAGGAAACCCATGCGACCACAGGGAGGAAATGCAGACTCCACACAGAAGGCACCCCAGCCGAGAAGCGAACCAGAGAACATCTTGCTGTGAGGTAATGTTCAATAATGATGCTTTCAGTTCAATATTTATCTCTTCAAGGGTTTATGTTTTTGAGAGCAGAACACAGACGCATTATTTATATCCTCCTGTCTTTAGTGGAACTGCATGCCTTCAAGGAAGTCACCCTTGAACTCCCCCTTCCTTCCTCATTTCTCCTTGCCTGAGACAGTTACTAAAAAATTTCAGCTCTGAGCTAGCATTTGTGCACAGTCAACATTGACTCAGTGCACTTAACTGTCTCTTTAGTGTGTTTTTATTTTTCTATAGAAGTGCCCCTGCAAGCAAACACATGTATGTAACAGTGAACTCTGTAGTTTGAACATGAGTCTGTGGGCTATATTTGTATGTAAATGATAAATATTATGGCAGCCTAAAACAAAGAACTTTGTCCACTATAACAGCTCCATTGACTTGGGCCACAGCAGTCCCACTGGCCCTTTCTCCTTTAACTGTGCTCACTTCATTGTTTGTAGCAGTCCACTGTCTCCCTTCCTTAAGTTTCTCTTCTAGTGTAACCACTTTTGAGTATTTTTCCAGAGCTGAACTACTGCATTCTGACTTACTTTTTCTCATTGCTTTGGTCTATGGAGTTTGGACTTTGCATTTCAAAATCCATAGAAACTGTTGCTCGTCTGGTCAGGATAAAACAGATGAACATTCGTGGGTTCTGTTCAAGCAGCTTTATTACACACAAACACATCAGAAATGAGGCTTTGTAACATTAACTTAAATAAACTTATAAACAGACTGACTACTGCATTCATACATGTTACCACTCTGGCTGTTCTGTCAAAATGGCACTGCTGCCTACACAAGCTCAGTATTTATATGCACGTGCTTCACCTGGAAATGCTTCTTAAAGGTACATACACACACTGATCTACAGAAACCTCCTTATATTACACAGTTCAGTCAAGTAAAATGTATTACTGTTATCACCATTAGTCAGGTCAAGATGATATTGGACTAACTCTCCTACTAAAACTGTGTCCTAGAGCAACAAAACCACGACATTCATCTACTAGTACAGAGGCCTTTTAAACTGCATTGTTCCTTTTACTTATCTCTCAGCAGATTTGTGGCTGTTTACGTTAAGATAGTGATAGTTTTCTCTTGTCACTTGACAAGTTTTCAACCCCCTTCATTCGCCCTCACTAATGTTCGGGCTACCCTAACCCCAAATCCCACCCACTCCTCTTACACTACATTTACACTTCCATAGCACCACCCACATATTCCTCTAACCAATACCATCAGTTCCCTCCAGTAGGAAAACAATAAATACAATTATTCCCATTAGTAACACCCACTCTAGTTTTCCACCCAAGACTCTCTAGACAATTGTCTTAATCTTTCCCTTCTATAACTATCAAATTACATATCGACAAACAACTCAATACTCTCCTAACATTTTTTATCCTAATTTACACCAAAGATAAAACCCAAGTTAAATAAGATTCTCCTAAGTCAGGTTATTTTACTATTTCTCCTCACACTACTTGCCTTTATCACCAATTATCAAACCCAACTCCTTCAAATTCTAGGACTTCAACCAGTCCTCACAAAGAATATCAACATCTGCCTAGCCTGTCTTTCTCCACAACACCCTGCCTTTACAAACAAAGCACATCTGATTTATTTTTCTATAAATATCTTAAAACTAAGCATCCAAATTTACAATCAAATATCAAACCAAGACCAACTTATAACTGGCCACGGTCTTCCCTCTGTAAAATATCAATTAAAAAATTAGCAGATATATTCACCCCAAACCCTGGTCCCACTGTTCAAAAAACCATCACTTCCAACTCCAAAATAAACCAGTCACCTAATACATCTCAGCAAAAAACAGAATCCAAACTCACTTTCCTAATTGAACCTAAAACTTATGTGCAATAAAATCCATGACATACATGCTTACCTTGCCACATACACTCCTGATGTAGTCATAGCTACTATAACCTGGTTAAAAAAAGAAATAAAGGATAATGAGATCATCCCCGCAGAATACAATATACTTGGGCATGACAGAAAACACAAGTGTGCAGGTGGTGTAGCAATCATCTATAAAAATTCCCTAACCACTACCTTACTTCCACAGGAAACATCCAGATTTAACAATGATGAACTATTACTAACACTCCTAAAAATCAACATCAGGAACACTACATATTTAACTTAACAGCAATTTATACACCACCAGGGAATAACTTTGATACTGCTGAAAGCATCCTGTACTAGATATCCCAACAAATTAACCATGAAACTATATGGAAACTTAAATACAGACTGGCAACTCAAATTCCACTACCCCCATTGAATCCGTAAACGTGTACAACTTATCTACTAGAATCAATAAAACTTCAAGGAGACACTCAACATTAGATTGGATTCTTACAAACCAGATACACTGACAAAACTAGGCTGCCTCGCAGATAGCATAAGTGACCACATACCAACATATGCTATTAGAACTCACCATAACTTATATAAACATATTATCTATAAACAAATATGAAATGCAACCAATTTCACCAAAGATATTTTCAAGGAAACACTAAAAAACTATAATGGGAATGCTGTTAGATACTGTTGTAGAACACATTAGTAACGTATTCTTACAGACCTTAAATAATCTATGACCAGTACGTAATAAAAGAGTAAAGTCCAACCTTGCACCATGGTTGACAAAGGAAACAAAAAAAATCATCATAAAAAGGGAAAAGCCTGGAAAACTGGTATAAAAATAAAACTCAAAATGCCCTCCAGCAATGCAGACATCTTAGAAACCTTGCAAAACTCCACAGCAAACAGGATAAGCAAACATACTATACCAAACTACAAGACAAATATATAAACAACTCAAAACTTTTTTGGTCATCACTAAATAAACTGCTCCTCCCTGTCAAGACCACTAGTTCCTCTCCAAAAACAGACATTATGACAGATGCAATCCCCATACATTTTAATTCCTACTTTATACAACAAATGTCATCTCTCTCTTAAGAAACTAAGACATCTGCTCCCCCATTCAACCCCTGCCCAAGCAAAACCACTCACAGCTCTTCAATTTTAGTCCAGTACCTCCCTTACTCGTAAGGAAGTTGCTCCTTAGACTTAAAACTGCTTCTTTAGCTGTAGACCAACTACCATCAGACTACCTAAAAATGTCTTCAGAAGTCATAGCCTTCCTTGTGTCCACACTAATCAATAGGTCCGTAGCAGAAAGATACGTCCCATCACTGTGAAAAAAAAAATCCTACGACATACCACTGCACAAAGGCAGCACATCTACAGAGCTTAACAAATACAGACTGATAGTTTGGAGGGGGGGATTGCTATTAGAGAAATACATGCATATGCAGCTGATGCAATAACTTACCTTAAATAACCTGCTCTCAGAAACACAACATGGCTTTAGGCCCCAGCAAAGCACGACTACTGCTCTACTACATTTTACGAATATAATAAACTGACATAGAAACAACGACCTGCTTGTATCCATCATGTTCTCAGGCTTGTCAAAGGCATCTGATACTGTCTCACACCAGCAACTGCTCACTCAACTCTCAATAGGACTTTCACAATACTTCTAGTTGTGGCTCCTTAGTTACCTGTCTAGAAGGCAGCACACCATTAAATGACAACAAATCTACTCATTCCTTCAAACGGTTACTACAGGAGTCCCTCAGGGCTCTATCCTGGGTAATCCGTTATTTAATATATTTATTAATGTCCTCCACACCTCCACTCACTATGCTAGTTTAGTTCAGTATGCAGATGACTCAACATTACTATGTGCAACCTCAACAAAAAATGAGCTCTAAGACATTACCCAAAAATCTTTCTCCTCTGTAGAAACCTGACTCAAATAATCAAACCTCCTATTCAACCCCAAGAAAAATAAGTTAATCCTTTTCACCTCAAAAGGTTGCTAAAATCAAAAGCAATCTTTTAACATAAAGTCAGCAAATAATACTGTCATTGAAGCTGTAACTCACAGTAAACTTCTAGGAATTATAACAGATGACAAGCTCAAATATGATCACAATACACTGCACACCATTAAATCTACACACCAAAAACTAGGCTTTCTTTATAGGATCAATGGATTCCTTACCGATAGTGCAACAAAAATTCTAGCCACCACATTCTTACTGCTGACTTTCTTATATGCTGCTCCTATCCTAACAAACAAACAATACTCAAAGAAAGAAACTTGCCTCCCTCCTGTTACAATAAAACAGCTAAATTTGCCACCAGTCTCCCTCATAGGGCCCACCATTGTCTTAAAGCAATTAAACTGGCTTGAACTGCACAACTGTCTAACATATTCACAACTGACTACAGCACACAAACTCATTCATCATCCAGAAAAATGCTCTGTACTACAAAACTTATTACTACCCTACTGTCCAGCAAGAGATCCCCGTTCTAGTAACAAATTCCTATTACTTACAAATAAGTCAAAAAATGTTGCAGGAGACTCACTCTAATCCCATTGTGTTACTAAACTCTGGAATAGTATTCCCATGCAAATAAAACTCTCGGACAAACTCAGTAGTTTTAAACAATTGCTTAAGCAACATCTTAACCAATCCTGGTTCTGTACGTGCTCATCACAAGGTTAAAACTTTTTCACTGTACAACACTATCCAAATACTCTCCTTAAACATAATATTCTCAACCTCTTACTGAAATGAGAAAATGTTTATATATAACTGCTGCCTGTACAATCCACTAAGTTGCACATATGCTTTCTCTTTAGTAACTTCAACCTCTATGAAATCTTAGAAAGTATATGTATAAATGTAACCACTGTTTGTGTATAAATGTAAATAGAAATGCAACTACTCTGTGCTTGACTGGAACTTGGTATAATGCAATGTAAGCAGATGGAGCTTTTCTCCCCAGGCCTCTGCTGAAAATGGGTATTACCCAGTCACACTTTCCCGGTAAACAAAAACCAATAAATATATACATAAATATGAATAATTTATTTATTTATTTAACATTTGTTTACTCTGACTTGAACACAGGTCCTTTTTCAGTGGAGGCCCAGGGAGAAAAGCTCCATGAGTAACAGTAAATTTTAATGCACACATTATAATAATCAATAAAGTAAACAAAATGTAGTATGCATAAGAAAATACAAATGTGTTACATCTTGACAACAAAACCTAGGCTTTGAACATAGCTAGTACTATTTGAAAAGTATGACTTATGTTAAGATATAAGGTTAAGACAGGTTGGTAGGAATAAAGGATTAAACCGGGGAAGAGGTTGGATATGGTTGGGGTATACTGTGATGTATCAGAATATTCATAAGGGGTTAGTACAGGAACATGTTCTATGTAAATGTAATATTTATTTTGTCGTCATTTCTGAAATTCATTTTATAATGAAGGTTTGGCCAAGACATTCTAGGACTAACTGTTTAATAAATTCATAAGGTGTATAAAGTGGTAAGAAATGTACTACAGTAGAATATGTGTATGATTTCACTTTAATTTGCCATGCTTACACATTACAAGAACTCCAAAGTATCACACAAAAATCCTTAATGCCCCTGGACGTTGTTTAACAAGCTCACAACTAAAGTTAAATGTCAAGGAAACCAAACAAATTATTTCACTAGTGATAAATGCACAAAACATGAATCTGATTTCACTGTACAAATTCTAGCCAATAATACAAGTGACTAAGTAAGTCACTGTAAACTAGTGAGTGCGCTCACTGATGAAATTTGCAATTTTATAAGCACATCAACTACATCACGTCTCAAAAAAAAATCAAAAGCTAGTGGGAGTATACTCTCATGAAAACTAAAATTTTATTAGCATTTTAACTCTGTTACATCTAAAACAATCCACAGCCTAGGTAGGTTACACAGATTAGAACATTCACTATCTATTACTACATACTCCTACTCCCATCACTTCTCTATAGACTCTCAACGGTGGCCAACGTTAAGAAAAATGCAACCAAATGGAAAAATGCTGTTATAATACCGCCAAGCTTGCAGCAAACCTATCACATATTATACTATATAACTCACTACTGAATGAACTTGGAAAGGAATTCTTTTTTTTTTCTTTTTTGGTCCTCAACTTTGAGTCGAAACGAATATCAAATTGGGGAGCTGCACAGGACACCAGATAGAAAAGCTCTGGAAAATGGTCAATAACATACTACCTAAAACTAAATAATGCCCTGCTCTAACAAACCTAGTACAAAATACATTCCAGTAAGAACTTTAAAATTTCTACACAATAACCAAATCATAATAAAACAAACTTATAATCACAAAAACTTTCTTTCCTCCACTTTTACTGCTAAATATCATAATACTCTTCCAATGGTACTTTAAGTATAACTACATAGAATTCAGAATGACACTAATAAAAAAACTAACAAAGAACTGGCTTTGCTCTGGCTTAAAATAACATCTAAAACCCATGTACTAAACATCTAAATACCATGTACTGTATTGTGCCTTTTTACAACATATTTGCTGTTTAGTTTTTTTTGTATTATTTCACTTGCTTTATAATTATAACACTGTTTCCTTACAAATTCATGTAATGATTTTCATGTAACTTGGAGCTTTTCTCTCCAGGCCTCCAATGAAAATGGGTCTCCAGCCCAGTGGACTTTCCCGGTCAACAAATGTCAGTCAATAAATAAATGTAGCATCAAAGCAATAATTTTATTTAACATTACAATCTTAGTTCTCCTCTTGCATAATGTAACAGCTAAAATGCATATTTCTATCAGATAGGGTTTACATATTATTACAAGCTCAGGAGTTGAAACTTTAGTCAAACCTACATGCAACCTAGCTATGCAAATACCCAACATTATCTTTTAACTTACCTCTTATAAACAGCGTAAAAATTATCCATTTCTTCCACAATATTTAAACATACCCCATATTTTCATTCATTCACAACACAGCTAAGCTATACATCACCCATCCTTACTGTATTCAATACCAACTCAATCTATACTATACTTCATCTTATTAGTTCTCTAAATAACCACATCGCCTACCTACTATGCCCTATATTGAACTACATTGTAAATAGTGTAATAAATGCCTATATGCCTTGTTACTGATTTGCTTACTTTAGCACCACACCGCTACAGTTTCACTCTTTCATGTTTGTCATACGTATAAACTTTGTCTTACCACAGTGTTCTAACTTTTGGAAATTTTCTCCCACGGCCCCCACTGAAAAGGGGGCTACTGTTTGTTCAGATGGAGACTCCCAGTTAAACAGAAATAAATGAAACAAGAATATAAATAATAAGTATCTGGACAGCTGTCCAGGCTCATTTTCCTTTTTACCCATCCCCCCACTCTTTGCCAAAGCTGTCGATCATCAATGAGATGATGGGACAATATTCCTTCATTGATGCATGCAATGGGCATCATTCCTGACCCCCCCCCCCCCAGACATAAGCAGTGAGCTTCCTGGTCTCCTCCAGGAAGTTCACACTGCCCAGTGTGCTCTGAAGAGTTTGTAATCTCCCTGCCCCTTTGGGATGCGAATAGACTACACCCCTTCACTCTTCCCTCACCCTGCCTGATTACTCCACAGTGCCAGATTCACTAACTGAATCCTAGTCATTTGGGATGCAGCCAGAAATCTACCCCTTGCATCACACAGACATTCATTCTCCTTTTAGATTCAGATCCACTCTATGACTGGCAGAATTTGGTTGACTTAATTACACCAACCTTCTTTCCTCTGCAAATCATATCTCTCAACTTCCCAGTTCTTCACAGAATGTCCAGATTTTTGCCTTGTATTTTTGGTCTCTTCCTCATAAAATGTGTAATTTTCGGGATTTTTGTGGCAAATCAGTAAGGACTGAATTCACTAAATATTGACAGGCAGTTGAGTTTCAGACTTCATATCATTCAGAAAATGCATAGTAACACGAGAACATTTACTCTAAGAACTTTCTAAGTTTCTAAGAGCAGTATTTAAAAATGTATCCCTATTTCTTAACTTCCTCCCATTTATTTTTGGCTTTGTCTAGATTTTATTGTGCTAAGAGGCTGACAGCTATGCTGCAAATGGATCTCTATATGTTAATGGGAAAACAGCAGCAATACTGGGCAAGCAATCTGGAAAATCAAAGTTCTAGTTTCCTTTTTTACAAGCTGTGTGTGTGAGGCATACAGTTTTCAGAAGTGGCAGCTGTGCTGCAGCAGGCGTTTCTAACATATCTATGTCTTCTCATCTCTAGCAGAAAGCAAGCTTTCTCACGTCTACTGCAGCCTGTAGTCTTACTGTTGTGTAGAATTCTCTGCAGTCCTTTCTTACTAATAATAAACATTCTTTGAAATATTCTTTGAAAAGAGAAAAGCATGCAAACTTGTTGAAAGAGCCATATAACTCAACACTGACAGTTTATTATTCTGTGAATCTGAAATAACTTTTTCAGCTCAAATATCTTGCCCTTTCTGTACTGGTTCCATTACTATCTCATGCCTCACCCCATGTGTGGAAAATGAATGCCCCAGCCAAGACAGTTATTAAGTTTTACTATTAGTACCAGAGTTTTATTAGCCAGTATATTGAGTAAAATTACCATTTTGTTCACGGTTTGAACTATTCCAAATGTCCCATGATGCCATTTTTCTACTCTCCTTATTTGCACAGATTACATGTGAAGGAAATTAATAAGTGAGCTGCTCTGAATGCAACCTTGAAAGATGTGCAAAGTAACTGTCAAGTTTTTTTTTCATACTATTAATATTTATTGTTAGTATTGTGTTTCACAAATCTGGTGTTATACGCCTGAAGGGTTTCATGTGTAGATTTTCAAGAAGTACAGTTGTACAAGTTTTGAATTCCCCACTGTTAGAGTAGCCTTTAGACCCAAGACAGAACAACCCAGCCAGCTTCCAAAATCTCTGGCTCCCTCCAACACTTCTAATCTAACTACTGATTAGTCAGCCCAGAAGAGAGGAAAATCAGCAGTCAGAGTGGAAAATCTTCAAGACTTTCTTGCCCAAAAGTTAAGTAGCAGTGCACTCATCCAGAACTATAAAAAAATGAAATAATCACCAAAACTACTTCCTAATAGCTACATACAATAACAGGGGACAGAGAGTAAAGTGGGGCTTCTGCAGCAGAAAGGAATTTGAACTTCTACTATTATGGGTAAGTGCAACTTACAAAACTGTACTATGCTCATCACTCCCGCCATGCAGTAGCAGCCTTTAGGCTATGTGGGTTGAGTACCAAAGTCTATCTAATCTGGGACGAGGAGGAAGGATATAGATCCAGGAGCTCCTGGAGTATGGTTCTAGCAAAGCCAGTCATGGATCTCAAAAAGGAATTCAGAAATAAATAGGTGATCAGCTTTTCCAGAGGACTTAGTACTGTCAAGAAAGTACTTGAGCTGCCTATGTACATCCAGAGTATATAGAATCCTTTCTTCCTAGTTCCGAGGGCCTGGATAGAACACTGGCATACTGACAGCTTGATCCAAAGTAAACTCTAAGACCACCTTGGACATGAATGAGAGATTTGATTGTAATGACACCATATCCCTGTGGAAGACCAGATAGGTTTCACCCAGTGTGAAAGCATAGAAGTCAGATACACTTCTTATAGATGTCGCCACAATAAGCAGAACTGTTTTCCATATAATGAATCTTAAGTTTGCTTGATGTGCAGGTTCATTTGGGGACATGGTTAACTTTTCCTATTCAAAGTTAAGATCTCAAGAAGGCGACACCTGTTTCCAAGAAGTCTCAGGTTTAATACTTTTTCAGAAACTGTTTTAACAAAACCATTGAAGAAAGTGGAGAATCCATGGGTAGACATGCTAAAATGGCCACAGAAGTTAGATATTCCTCATCTTGGTATTGTGCTCTTAAACGAACGCCTCTCTAGTTGCCCCTCCCCTTAAGTTAATTTGACTAGATAATTCCTTCCTTCTCCTCCTTCACTGACTGTTGTCAGCAAGCACAAAATTATTATTTTGTGAAGTCACCTCCCCATGAGCTATTTAAATTTATTTGTCCTCCCACTGTAATCCACAGAACCAGAAAACCTAGTGCCGATCCCCATCCAATCCATCTTGCTGTTTTTAAATAAGTGGTTCTCCCCTTAGACCAGTAAATCTCAAGCTATCCCTCTTTCCTAACTGCTTAGCGTAGAGTGCAACTCTTAGGATATTAACCCTTTTTTTCTTTCCATCTTAGCTTTAAAACTACAACATCTGGTCCAAGACAACCAATCACTGAAGAGCCCACATTCTTCTACTCAGCAGTCATCTTGGGATTGGTGCTTCTGTTTTGCTCCTGGTGAGAGAAGCAGCATAGGAACATTATTTCCTGGAGACTGCTGCTCACCAGAAAGCCTGATAACTGCTTCACAGGAACCAGCTTGGAATTTGTGCTACTGTTTTTGCTCCTGGTGACAGAAGGAGCAAAGGGCCATTGATTTCTGACCATCTCTGAATGGGCAGTGTCTATCTGTATGGGACCTTCCAAATTCATCTGATTGCTATTCCAGGCATCTTAACAGGAAAAAGCTGCAACAAGCCTACACACGCCTGCATCATCTAGGATAAGACAGCTGATCACCAAAGCATTTGTGGCCTGTTTCTCATCTTGGAATTAGTGCTACAGTTTTGCTTCTGATGAGAGAACAAGCGAGGGGACACTGAATCTCAACAGTGTGAGGTTGTGGTAAGACCAACACTAGTAGTAGCCAGTAAAGTGAATCCCCACTAGTCATCATTCCTGACAAAACTAAATTTTTCTTTTCAATAAGTACTGCTTGATTAGTTATTGTCTAACATAACTTCAGAGTGGGTCTATGTTAAAAGATAGACTTTTTAAATGGTCAAAATCCATATGATTAAACTCATATGATTTAATATTTAAAAAGTCGAACGTATCCCTATTCACTTAAACAGCAAATTGCCTCAAAATCACAGTACAGTGGAGACTGGCTAATATACTCTTTTTCCCCACTATAGTGTGATCTCGGAGCTGACATATATAATTATCAGGGGGTGTGCGAGTTGCAAGGAGGCTTTCTCCCTCTGCTAAAACACTGTTTTTGAGTTTTTACATATGTTTGAATTTTTAAATAGTCGATCATCAGTTCAATCATATAAAATTCGGCTATTTAAAAAGTCAATCACATGACACAGGTCACTTCAGAGAATATCACTAAAAACTCCATCCATAAATTGTCCGGGTCTATTACAGCAGTTTGGTAGTGCCTTGTATAGATGCAGACACCTTGAGTTGATATTTTTCCTGAAAAGCACCTTTGAAATTTCACTAATACTTAGTTGCACACAGGGCAACTAGTTTGCCCAGTGATACGTAATTCCCCCAGAGTTGCAAACCAGACACCCCTGACTTTACTCTATATTCTCAATACAACTATCCAATCAATAAAAATGTGTTGCCATGGATATGAACTTTCCCACTATCTCCGTTTCTAGCTTAGTAGTTATGGGTACCCTAAGGCAATTTAGAAATCGTCTCATGTTCACGACAACTAGTTAATTTTTAAATAAACTAACAAGATATGGGAGGGATATATTTACACGTCACTGAAGGCAAAGCTCTAACATAAAAGTACTCCTAATGTCAGTCAGAATGTCGATAATACACACATTGGACACATTACACACAGCAATAACCAGACACACATACACTTAAATGTAATCTTTAAATCCCAAAGACCTTTTAGATGAAGCACACACAAAAAATGCCCTCAGCAGGCCCAAATGCACTCTTTCAAAATAATAGCCACATCAATGCATACAGCCACAATTCATGGAGCCTTCTACTTCTAAGCCCATAAGGCAAACCACCATGCAACCCAGCATTATGTTGAGTAGGGAGAAAGTCATGAACAGCTGCTTATCAGGAGCCAGGATCCACTATATTATACATGCACTCAGGTGAGTGTATGACACAGTCCATGAGGATGTAAATGACCCAAGGCATACCTCCCTAGACTATATGAACAGAAACCTCATGCAGCTCTTGGAATGTGTGCTCTAGGCTGGTATAAGCCTATAATTGAGCAGCATTTTACCTCATCTAAGGATGATGCCACAATATGAACAGAAGATGACTGACTAATAATTGACTTAGTTTCTGATGTCATTCTAAGGGGGTGCAACATTTGTCAGCATGGAAGGAGATGGTCAACAAACAAAGCTGCTTTGCCAGGGATGGCCTGTACCTCTTTCCTCAAGGCTTTTGAATATTAGCTAAAACACCGTCTTCCCCCATAGTCCCTTTAGCAGGCAATGCCAACTTGAAAATTCTTGA
Source organism: Protopterus annectens (assembly GCF_019279795.1). Classification (NCBI taxonomy): domain Eukaryota; kingdom Metazoa; phylum Chordata; order Ceratodontiformes; family Protopteridae; genus Protopterus; species Protopterus annectens. The sequence continues at coordinate 433,264,488 of NC_056726.1, forward strand.
CATAGCAAATCAAAACCAAGACAATCTAAAGGTGTTACTGCTCAATGCTATGAATCTAAAGAAACTCCACTCCCTACAGCCTCTGGTTCAGCCTAGAAAATGTAGATGTCTTTGTAGTCACTGAAACATAATTTAAAGCCTCAAAGAACACCCCAGTAGTGCAAGGCTATAATGTCTTCCACACATTTAGACCAGCTACTACACAGGCGGGGACTAAAGGCAGAAGTATCTCTACTGACATCAAAAATAAATATACCTGAAGTCTGGTTAAACAGGAAAATGCACTTGTGTTTCTCCAAGTCCAAATCACTGCAGGAAAAATCCCACACCACTTCCTTGCAAGCCATAGATCTTCTTCTATGACCCGTGAAACCCATAGCATGCATTTAAGCTTACTGGAGACCGTCACCATGCAAACCAATACCATACTCATTGGTGACTTTAATTACCCAACTATTAACTGGGAATTGTACATTATATCAAATGTGTAGGCACAGAGATTCCTGGACTTTATAAACTTCCAGGACCAGATTGTCAATACACCAACCAAGGATAAAAACATACTTGCTTTGGTTCTCACTAATATGAGATAGCACCCCACCACCATGTAATGTCCTCTGGTAAAGTCAGACCACAAAATTCTCTCCTTTGAGGTAAAAATAAAACCTGTAACCCAGCTAACCCTGGAATATTCAGGAACTATTCTAAGACTACCTACTATTTTGATAACTTGACAAACTTTTATGCCCCCTTAAACCCTGAGAACACTGCTGCCTACAAGAAACTGCTCAAAGAAACCATATACAAGCATGTTAATAGCGGCATAGAGGCAGCTATAACTAACTCAAATAAGCAAGTTACCCTGGTGGAATCATGTCATCAGTAGGCTGTATAAAAGAAAGAAGTAATTAGGAGGTGTAGCACACAGCAGGATAGACATGCCCTCCTCAAACTACACAACTCACAGAACAACTAAAGTCTACTAAAGCTAAATTTGAGGTAAATCTGGTATCCCAGGCCAAGGATAACCTCAAGACATTCTTTACAACCACAAAAGCAATACACAACTGTGTGTAGAGCTCAATGTTAATGGATCGGATATAACCAACCTACTGGCAGGCAAAGTCAGCTCTCACTTTAGTCCTCCACGCCAGTCTCCCATCTGGAAATACCATAGATTCATAGATTAGATTCATAGATTATTACTAGGCTAACTGTCCCCATGGACCATTTTTAAGCCTAGCCAATTAACCCCTGTGAGAATCAAACCCTGCACCTTGTGTTTCTAAGGTAAGCACCTTAACCATTACACCACCCTCCCCATAAATAAATGCAATCTGAGGGTCATGCTGCTCAACACTAGGTTCATAGGTTAGTACTAAGCTAACTGCCTTTACTAGCCATTTTAAGCCTAGCCAATTATCCCTTGTGAGATTCAAACCCTGCACTTTGTGTTTGTAAGGCAAACACCTTAACCATTAGGCCACCCTCCCAACCATGAAATACAACTCCACCAGCTATCATTAGAGAACAGGTCTTTAATGCTCTCTTTAAGGCCAAGAACATTGCATCAACGGGCCCCGACAATATCCCAGGATATTCTAAATAGCATAAAACATGACCTCTGAAGTCCTCTGGAATCACTATTTAACTGTGAGCATAAAACAAGCTTCCTGACTCACTAATGCAGAATGGCAAAAGTCATCCCTCTTCACAAAGACACAGACCCTGGAAACTACAGAACAAGAAGTCTCACGAGTCTCCTATGTAAAGCCATGAAAAGAATCATCATGGAAATGATCAATACTGATACAGGGAAATCTCCAAACACTGGATTCGACCCAGTACTTTTTTTTTTTTTGTCATCAGAGGCAAGTCATACATACTCAACCTGGTGGACTTCTTTGAGAAGGTCATCACAGCAACTGTTAAGGTCAAAATAGATCACACTACCTACCCTGACCTTGAAAAAGCATTTGAGACACTTGAACATTGTTGACAAACACAGGAGATTAGGTATAAACTCATATGTCACCTGGTGAATAGTTGGCGGGCTCACAGACAAGACCCAGGTAGGTAGAACTGGGAAGTCCACCTGTACAAAGAGGCCAGACACCATCACAGTCCTCAAGGATCGGTCCCACTCATTTTTGGCATCTACATCTCTGAAGTGAAGGCCAATATACATAGGTCCTCTGGTTAAGCAAATCTGCAGACAACTGCAAATTAGGAAGAGTCATAGAATCTCACAGACACCAATGTTCTCCAAGAAAGGCTGACACAGACAAGTAACAGGTGTCAAACCTATGGACTAAAAAAAAAAGTTATGCCCTTACTATAATGAAAGATCTGTGTTGTCTGCATCCATCTTTCCTCAACAAAGGAGCTGTCTTGGATCCAACTACAGCCACTATCAGACTTTGGACTCAAGCCTCAGGTTCCTCCCCTTACCTATTATTCCCTTCTTAGCTGCAAATTACCTCAGACTGAATTTGTCCATACAATATAACAAATGCCATTACCCTTTCTCCAACAGGAAAGCATCAGTAAACTCTTTAAATACAACACCTGAAGAATACATCACTGGGTCATCAATCATTAAGTGCAGTCACTCCAGAAACAATGTAATATGACAGAGGGATGGGGAAGGAAGTATAGGAAGGACAGAAACAGACAACCTTGATCTATTGTTCTGCTAAGTATATAACTTTTGTATCAGGTGATGTCTCTTCCATCCATACCTTAACAAATGGGACAGAGTCTCCAACTACCATAAATCTTGGGAGGACTCATGGAAGGATATTCCGGAAGACAGCTGACCCAAGAGAAGCACTGAACCTAGACTGCACGTTAAATTTACAATGAGATATGAAGTTATGGACATTTGATCAGTTAGCTGCAGTACAAAGGTCATTGATTGGTACTTTGGAGAAAAAAGCATTTGAAGTAGTAAATGACTACTAGAATGAGTCTTGTGTCCCAGGCAGTGATCATCCATTCTCCATGTAGACATGGGAAATGCATTCAGAAAGCCATCATGAAAGAATTACTTTGGACAGTCCTCTACATTCAGAAAGCCATCGTGAAAGAATTACTTTGGACAGTCCTCTCCTCAGTTTTACAGAGGAAAGGACAAACAACTGGTCAGTCTTTCTGGTGTTCTTAGTGCTAAGTAAATAGAACCTGAGTTGATTATGCATGGCTAAAAGATGTGGGGCTTTACAAGAAAGGGTGTGAAGTTCTGACAGCGTTCATGCACAAGTAATTGCTATTAGAAACAAAGTTTCCAAGAAAGATATTTCAAATCAACTGTGGTTGCAGGTTCATAAGGGTTCTTGTAAAAGCAGGAAGAAGAATGGTAATATCCCAAGGAGGAAAAGCATCTATGTGGGGAGGCTGAAGCAGGAAGGTATCCTTACGAAGGCCTTAAACAATTTAAGGGAAGTAATGGGCAAACTGGTTTTTCACTGTGAAAACTGGATAGAGTAACTAGAACCACTATGAAAAAAGTCAGCGAAAAAGTCTAAGACAGCTAAAAGGAGAGCAGAAAAGTACCCATACTTCTACTAAAAACCCAAATGGAGAATATTTTCCATTTACTTTTCTAAATATTCCTGATCAAGGACTTCTGTAAGGAAGACAGAATGTGTATTACTTGAGATAAAAGCCTCAACAGTCTGACCATCATTGTAACTGGAGAAACCATGGCGTCAACTTGAGGGCTTTGATGTCCATGTGAGGCATCCTGGAGGGGCGAGAAAGAAGATCTGAAATGAGGTCCAGCACCCATGGAAGGTGAATCAGATGAGAATATAGGAAAGGAAACCACACCTGTCAAGGACAAAAGGAGGCAATGAGGATCACAGTAGCCTTGCTATACACTGCATTCTGCAGAAATTTTGGGATGAGAGGATTGGGAGGATAAGCATAAAGGAGACGGGGGAGGGCAAGTGTGAATTACAGCATCCCTTGTGGAATCCCCCTCCTAAGGAGGGATTAGAGCAATGTACCTGCTGCATTTGGTGTTTGATGAGAAAACAATAAACAGCAGCATGATCGGCCCCATTGGCTAAAGATCTGTTCTGCCATTACAGGGAGTGAGGGAGGAGGACAGATCTGCACTACTAGTCTGCTAGAACACTGGACTTCCTTGTCATGTGCACTGGTAACAGAAAGCAGTGGAAAGAAATCACCCACTGTCAAGCCTTCAAGGCCTCTTGTCACAATAGGCAAGAATGTGTACCCCCCCTCCAATTTGTTGATGTACCAAACCACAGATATGCTTTCTGCCTGGATGGAGATTACACCCCTGGGAAGGAGTCCTGAAAGGCCTGCAGTACTAGAACTGTCCTCATCTCTGAGATACTGATATGAACACTGGCCTTTGAAGGGGACCATGCCTTGGGTAGTCTTTCCCAATAAAACTCCCCATATCCCAGTTGAGAGACGTCCATGCACACTGAGGCCTGGGGAGAAGGGACAGCAAAAGGCTGACCCCAAGACATAAGCAGAAAGCCAACAATGGATATGAGTTTTGCAAATTTTCATGAGGGACACTGGAAAATTCATGGGTTCATTAACCACTGAACTGTGTGGGTCCACTGCAGTACCCTCATATAAAACCCGGCCAGAGGAACTAAAATGATGACAGCTGCCATTAAGCCAAATGTGGAATAGACCTTGTTGGTGCTTTTTGATGGGAAAGTATAGCCACCGCCTTTTGCGGAAGAGTGTGAATCCCGGATTCCAGTAGTCTGGCTATCTGTAACTTGGTATCCACATGTGCTCCAATAAACTCTACTGTTTGTACTGGCTAAAGCCTCAACTTGGTCACTTTGACAGTTATCCCTAGCTGTAAGCAAAGATGGAGCAAAGAGTCCTTGGCTTAAATGAGGAGATTCCTGCAGGGGTAAGTTACGAGACAGTTGTCCAGATATCAGAACACTCTGAACCCCTGCAGCCTCAGATGAGCCGCAATCACTACCATGTACTTGGTGAACACAATGGGGTCTGTGCTGAGACCAAAGGCTCTGAACCTGAAATGACTGGTTCCCAGCTGAAAGCAGAGAAACCTCTTGGAGCATCTCTCCATTTTTACTTGGTGGTATACATCCTGAAGTGATAGCAAGCACATCCAATTATCCTTCCTCAACAATGGTAGGATGGACTGTACCGTGACCATCCGAAATTTCATCTGCTTCATACACCAATTCATGTGACTGAGGTCCAGAATGGGCCCAAGGTCCCAGCTTTTCACTGGCATCAAAAATAACTCTGAATGAACACCAGATATGTGCTGGTCTCATGAGACCTCCTGGTGACTCTTTTGTCTAGCAGTTTGATTTTTTTTTTTAGTTCTTGTGCTGCTGCTTTCCACTGAGTGGGTGACATATTGGGAAGTTTTCTTGAATACAGAGGCTGAGAAAGAAAGGTAATCATATATATTCTCTGATTATGATTCTCTGCCCAAATATCTTGAGTGATGGACATACAAGCCATGTGGTGCAGAGATAAGTGCCACTTGACTGTCTCCACAGTGCAGCAACCAGACAACCGTTAATGGGTGCTGAAAAGGCAAGTTAGAGAAAGGACCCCAAAAGCCTTGATTCTGCAGTCCACCTCTGCCACTGGGGCGACATCTACTATGACTTCTCCCCCTACTGGGGTGCGTATCCCAAAGCACCTGGGGCAAAACCTGGAATTTGCAGAACTACAGTTTGATCCCAAACTTCTGGTTTCTTAAGAAGGTACACTGGGGACTAGAAAACCATATTCCAACAGCAGACAAGGTTTTGCCCTCCTGCTCACTTTTGGAATGCATCTCTTTAACCTTAGGTCCCCATCATAGGCAGCATAAATAAAGGATGTTTTGAAGTGTTCTGAAAAGTCACAGAAATGCATCCAGGCCTGCTATCTGACAGCTATTATGGTGCCTGCCACTCTCAATGTGCCATTGGCTACATTTGAGATGAGGTGCATTAATGCATTCTACAAGGACTGACAGGTAGCCAACTGTATGTTGACAGCTTTCTTTCCATTTGCAGGGAAGGACGCAGAGAGGAATTTGGATAATCCCTTTGTCAAAACCTTCTGAAAACATGTTACATGACCCAGGTTATTCAGTGTCCTGAGAGCAAAGGATGCTAAATCATAAACCTGTTTACTGAAACTGTACAACTCCCGTGACTTGCTGTTAGTGGGAAGGAGAGTGGAATTCTTCTCAGTGAGCTAATTCTTGGTGGCCTCCACCACAACCATGGAAACTAGTGTGGTACCCTTGCCCCAAAACGGTGGATCTTTGGAAGGCACTAACATTTTGTTGGGCTTCCGGTTCCTTTTATGCCCACCTCAAAACCAGATCAACAAATTTCTCCACAATTACAGTTGTTTCAATGGTGTCTGTGGTGTATAATGTTTGCAACTACTAAAACGGTGTCATTTTGTTTGTTTTCATTTATGCAAATGTAAGATTGCCCATGTCATATATGATAATTTAATAAAGATGTTTGTTGGAAAAAAAAAATATCCACAGAGGGAAACACAAGAGGTAGATGGGCCATTCTCAAAAGCCTCAAGGAATGTGGATTCCTCCTGGGACGGGACATAAAAAAAAAGTTCCTTTTCTGTCTAAGAAGCTCAAGAATTTCACAGAAGAAGAAATCCTCAAAAAGAGGATCTAGGGAACTCCTCCCCCTCATCAAAATCAGTATCCTCTCTGAGGCTCCTGTGGGGAAGCCTACATGCCTCCTCTTGCATGCAGGTTTCTAGTATCCCTCTCCAGAGAGACGATCTAGAAACCCAACAAAGCTGAAGCTGATGGGGAGTCCACCATGTGAACTGCATTGAGACTTCAAGGGGCTGCCTTTCCTAATGGGACAGAACATGAGGGACAAGGACCTGAAGATCTCTGTGTGCAGGGGTGAGAGCAGATCTGAGCAGGGAAGGGAAGCCTGTTCTCTAAACTAAGAAAGCACTCTCCAGAAAGACTCAAAAGCCAAAGACAAAACAAACCTCAAAGTCACCCCTGTAGTATCCAACAGTATCGAATGGCTAACCTCGACAATCCATTCAACTCTGCTCTGAAGCTGAAGCTAGTGCCGAGCTATCCAGAGCCGAACAGCCAGGGGGATGGGAATGGTTCTGACAGCTTTGGAGTAAAGCTTAACCCAAGAGCACCTGCACTGATCCCATGCTCCAAGACCCATTGAATTCCAAGGCACTCCGAGTTGACTGAGTCAAAGACACTCCAAAACCAAAACGAACCACAATAAAGCTCCAATGCAGGAACTCACAAATAAAGAAAATCAAACAGCCCTCGACCACTGGAAAGCTGGAACCAGCAATAAGGCACAGACCAGGAACTTGAAGCAATAAAAGATATATTTAATCCAACAAACAAAGCACACCGACTGAGCGCTTTCACCAGTGCAACCGGTTTCTTCAGAGTCGTATAAATCATCGTCAAAGACACTGTCAGCATCAATGGGGTCCAAAACCTTTGGATCTGATGTAGGGAAATCACAGGATTTGCTTAGATCCAAGTGCTCAGAGTCTAGAGGTTGTATCAGGGAAGAAGCTACAATCATAGGAGAAGAAAGGACAAGCCCCAGGTTTCCGACAGGGGTTGTAGTAAGGATGACCCTTAAATGGATCTCAGTCCACAGGAAATTCCTCATCAGTCTGTCAACGTCCACTTCTGACAGGCTCCTGGGGGACCACCACTGATTTCAAAGATGACACCTTTCAGGAGGGTCAAGAGATCCTATGAAATAAGGACCTCTCCTGCAAAATAAAGTGACCTAAGTCTAGGGCTCACTGGCTCCAAATAGAGCCGGGACTCAGAGGACAGAGGAGTGGAACATCTGAAGGTGCTTTGCTCCACAGATCTATCTGGATCCAATGGCTTATGGAGTTTAGGTGCCAGGCCGAAGGGACCCAAGTGCTCTGGAGACCTCTTATGGGAGGAGTACTTATGTTTTTTCTTTGGGCTGCTCTTTCTCTTTTACCCTTCTCATTGCTTTTATCATCTTTGCCCTTATTCATCATCTTTTTGACTGAAGGGAAAGGAGAAGATGAAAACTGTGGTGGGGGGAAGCCCCTTAAGCACCAGCTTGTTTTTCCCCCAAACTTCTTTATTAAATTTACAGATATGACAAAGGCAATCTTACATTTATATAATTTATATAAATGAAAAAACATACAAAATTATATCACTTTAGTTACAGTTTATATCACAGACACCATTGAAGCAACTGTAGTTGTAAACATTATACATCACTTATAAACCATCCAGTCATTGTTAGTTAAGCATTATATAGCTCTTTCAAATCTTGCCTCTTAAACCTCATTCCCGCTCTTTGCGCTTTTTGGCATTGAGCTTGAGGCCATGGATCTGACACCAGGCAACTGTCTCAGTGAGGCCCTTCTGTAGGATGTCCACTTCATTTGGGGACTCAACTATGGCTCCTAGTTTGCAGTCATCTGTGAACTTCATTAGTCAAATACCTTCTGTGTTAGCCTGTACTTCAGAGAAGTAGATACCAAACAGGAGAGGTGCCAGGACTGAACCCTGTGATACTCCACTTGTAACTGGTTTGAAGTCAGATTTGGAGTCTGCAACTTTTACAGTGTGGGTTCTGTCAGTGAGCCAATTGGCAACCCATCTTGTGATGTAGGGATTTATACCTAGTTTAGTAAGTTTAGCTATAATTCCAGAATGGGGGATGGTGTCAAAAGCCTTGATGAGGTCAAGATAGGCTGTGTGAACTACCTTACCCTCGTCTACAGCTTTGGTGACTGCCTCAAAGAAGTCGATCAGGTTCAGGAGGCATGATTTGTCTTTCAGAACCCTGCACTGGGTGGGGTCCAGAGTTTGGAGGTTACCAATGTCTTTGTTTATGAGTTCCATGATGATACGTTCCATGGCCTTACAGACCAGGTTCGTCAGGCTAATAGGGCAATAGTTCCCAGGATCAGTGACGGCTCCCCCTTTGTGAAGTGGGAAAACTGTTGCTGTGCACCATTCAGTGGGCACAAAGCCTGATGTGAGACTATGATTGAACATGGTGCTTAGGAGCCAGTTCGTTCTGAAGTTCATGTAAAACGCAGCCTGGGAAGTTGTCCGGTCCCATGGATGCTGTGTTTTTGGCTTTAGAGAGTGCAGCTTTTACCTGCATAGTTGTGATTACAGGGACTCTGCACTCTTCCTGTACAGATATGGGCCTTATAGGGGGTAAGAGGGGGTAAAGTTAGCACTGACCCTATCTGCCAGGACGTTGGCAATATCAGTTGGTTCTGTAATTTTCATGTCATAGTGCTGTAACTCAGAGCAGATCTGGGTGCTGCCATTGAGATTCTTCACGTAGCTACAGAATGCTTTGTGGTTGTCCCTAGAATCAGTGGTGATTTTTTTTTTCATAGCTAGCTTTGGAGGATCTTATAAGGGATCTCAGCTTCTTATTGAGGCTGACCAGGGAACTCCTCCATTCATGGGATTTTACTCTCTTTTGCAACGGTTTCTTCCTTCTGTTGTAGAGTTTGTTTATGGCAGGGGACCACCAGATTGGCTTCCTTTTATTGGAGGATAGCATGATCCATGCACTCAAGTGCTTATAGTGTGCATCTGCGTAGGCTTCAGCAGTCGTAACTGTATTGTCCATCTGCATGGGTGTCATGAAGTTCACCACTTTTGTCTTAAGAAGCATGAAATTGGTTTTGGAGAAATATTTTACCACGATTTCCTTAATGGGGTGTGGGGGCAGGATGTGGATATCTAGGGTGATTAGCTTATGGCCGGATCTGACCAACGAGGAGTTGACTTCAGGTGTAGAACACCGGTCACTCATGTTGGTAATGACTAGGTCTAGGATACTGTTGCCCATGGTGGGGGTGTGGATAAGTTGATCCAAGGCACTGGAATTTATGAATTCCAGAAAGCATTGAGCGAAGGTGTTGGTACATGAGTAGTTTTCCCAGTTAATAGTGGGGTAGTTGAAATCACCCATCATTAGGGTGTTTGGTTGAACCCTAATATTTTCCAGTATATTAAGAAAAGAGGAGTGGGAATCCTGGGGCATGGTGGAGGATCTGTAGCAAGCTACACTTTGGATTGCAGTTTTGCCCAGAGTTAGTTGCACTTGGATAACCTTGGATGCATTATCCGAGCAACTAGCCTGGAGGTGTGGATATCTGTAATGACTATGGACACACCTCCGTCTTTGGTGTTCCAGTCCAGGTTAGGTGGCCGAAAAGTGTGGTATGAGTTATAGCCTGGTAATGCAGGAGTGCTCTCTGGACCCTTGCACCAGGTCTCAGTCACTGCACAGATATCAATGTTCTTCATTTTAAGGAGTGCCTCGAGGGAGTGCATTTTGAGGTTTAGACTTCTAGCACTGAGTAGCATTACCCTCAGTTTGTGCTTGCCTGTTCCTGTTAGGGTGGTGAATTTGCCATATGAACCTTGCCTAAAAAAGGCACTATAGGGGCAGCAACAGCCTTTGCCAGTATCTGGAATCCCAGGGGTGACAGCTGTAGGCCATCTCTGGCAAAGTATCGTGGTCTGTCGACCATGTAGTCCCAGGCAGACAGATACTGGATCCCTTTAGAATGACACCAGAAGCTTAGCCAATTGAAGTCAATCATTTTGTCCTTGTACTGTGGTATCATTCTGGGCAATGGCAGGATGCTACTCAGGGCTAGGGTCATACCTGTCTGGGCTATAAAATCGGAGCAGTCTTCCATGTCATTTTTCATGCAGTCCAGGGAGGTACATCTCAGGTCATTCACACCAACATGGACAATGACAGAATCATATTTGTACTTGTTGTAGAGTAACCTGGGTGCGTGGGTTATGTGCTAGATCCTGGCACCCGACAGGCAGCTGACAGTAACCTTCTCTTTGTTTAGCCTGGTGAATGGGACATCAGTGTGCCTGACTATAGAGTCACCTATGACTAGTATGTTGGGTACACAGTTTTGCCTTATGGGCTGTGGTTGAGTGGCACAATGAGTCTGTGGACTATGTGTCATTTGGGTTGTGTTGGGGGGTGGAGGTTGCTTGCGTTTCTGCTTTGGAGGTCTCTGTTGCTTGAGGAGATTATTACTGAGAGCCTCCGCGAATGTTTTTGTGTTTCTATGTGTGGATCTTGGTGGTGTAGGTTTAGTGGGAATATGTGATGAGTGCAGTGTGGTGCAAGTGTTTACCTTCTCCTCTTGACTATCAAGTTCAGACTTGGTTGGAGAGAGCTTTACCTCCAGTTTGGCTAGATAAGTGCATCTCTCACAGGTTGTGGTGTTGGGTGGTAGGAGGAGAGGGTTGTCTGTGTACATGAGGCAATTGCTGCATTGCCCCAAAATGTCCAGATTCATCAGATAGACAGGAGAGAACACTGGGAGCTGACCCTTGGACATGCCTGATTAAAAAACTACTTTCCTCTAGACAAGTGAGGAAATGAATATAAGAGCTGTTTTTCTCCAAGCAAGTGAGGAAAGTAAGTACAAAAACTGTTTTACTCTAGATAAACAGGAAGGTTGAGTGCTGTAGTAATTTGTAGCTTATTTTGTGCTAGCAAGTTCTGAACAAGTACTGAGCACGAATAAGCAAATTCAAGTGCTAAAACTAACAATCTGTACCTGGATCTTCTGGTAGCTAGGCTACCTAGTGCTTAGCAATCCTACTGATAAGCTAGAATGCTTCCTTCCAACACAGAAAGGCTTTGTTCCTACCGACCTCTCTTAACCTTATATCTTGACATAAGTCATACCTACAAATAGTACTATGTTCAAAGCCTAGGTTTTGTTGTCATGGTGTAACAAATTTATATGTTCTTATGTATACTACATTTTGTTTACTTTATATTTTTTTGATTACTGTAACGTGTGCATGAAAATTTACTTTTACTCATGGAGCTTTTCTCCCCGGGCCTCTGCTGAAAAAGGACCTGTGTCCAGTCAGAGTTTCCCAGTAAACAAATATTAAATAAAACGTGAATAACCTCACTTCACATATAAGAAACATAAGAACCTTAAGACCATCCTATGTTACAACGAACAGCATAAGATATTTATTTTAATTTTACATTTGTTAACCGGGTTCTTCTGTCTGGGTTCTTAGAAGCCCTTTTTTCAGCACAGACCCGAGGAGAAAAGCTCCCAAAAATAAAAAGTTTAAGTAAACAAAGAATAAGAACAAAGATAAACATAGATCACATTTTAAGTATACATACTTCTGAAGTAATTATATAACATGCAATAAAGGAATATACAGAATGGATAGAAATACAATACAATACATATATGGACATTTTCATGTAGTACGGCAAGAAACTAAGCAGAAATATGGTAAGACTAAGGTCAATACATTGCTGAACCAAAGTACATTGCTGAACCAAGGTACTAGGCATGAAGTAAGTAAATATACAGATAAAGCTGTGTGAACTTTGGAAGTTAATAAATAAATTAAAGAACAGTAATAAGGGATTATGGGAATGGAGTGTAACATGAGCTAACTAGTATGGAATATGACGGAAAAAAAATGTGTAGGTAATAGTAAGAGAGAGAGAGCTAGAAGTGATACAGTTAAATTAGGTTATCCCTGAATGTTTCTTGGGTATTAGTTTAGAGCATGAACATATTCAATTTGATAGGAAAAAAGATTTAAGCTGCTTCTTGAAGGCATTTTTGTCTAAGTAGTCTAAGGGCTAAAGGGAGTGTGTCCAAATTTTTTGCAACTGAGTGACAATAGAGTATTTTCCCAAAGGTTTTGTTTGGCTTATGAACTTCAAGAAAGTATTGATTAGTACTTCTTAGTGAGCGTTGAGGAGTATTAAGTGTCAGAGAATTTGCAAGGGATGGGCAGGATTTAGGACTGTTTAGTATATTGTGGGACTTGGGATTGAGGCAGTATGTTGGAAAATTCAGGCTAGTGTAAAGCCTTGAATGAGAAGCAGTGATGGGATCTGTAAGGTTGCTTTGCAGCAAATCTGGCTACTTTGTTATATGTGGTTCCTAGTTTGAATATTAGGTTACTCTGTAGATGGGTAAGAATAGGTGAAGCATAGAGTAAGGATGGTAGAAGCAGGGGTTGGGCAAGGGATGGCCTGGATGCATAGGGAAGAAAGTTTTTGTGACAGTAAAGCAGACCTAGTTTTTGGTGTTTTTTTTTTTTTATTGAGCTACAAATGTGATGGTTGAATTTAAGTTCATCATCAATTATTGCTCCAAGGAGTTTTGTTTGGGTGTCAACAGAAATTTTAGTTCCATTAAGGGATGTTACGGAAAAGTCCTGTTTTGCATGTTCCAGATTTTTAGGTAGGAAAAGTAGTAGTTTAGTTTTGCTTGCATTTAGCAGGAGTTGGTTGGATTGTAGCCAGTTTTTAACTGAGTGGAGTGAGGTTTGTGTAAGGGATTGAAGGTTTTCTATGTTGTCAGCAGAGTTGATGATGGTCGAGTCATCAGCATACTGAATAAGATTGGATTGGGGGCAGGATGAGAAAAGATCATTGGTAAATACACTGAAGAGGAGAGGGTCCAATATTGACTGCAGAGATGGCAGTGAAGGTAAACTAAGAGAAACAAGCATGAAAAAGAGCCAGAAAAGAAGCAAAGATAACGAGAATATGCACAAACTACTTATTTCATAAAAAGGTAAAAAATGGGGCATTACAAGGGCACAAAATGCATTGATTAAACAGACAGAAAGCATAAAAAGCTTATTAACTAAAGGGAAATGTTTAAAGAAAAGGTGTTTGACGAAACAATTAACAGAAAAGTAAAATGAACAAGTTTAAAAGCAAAACTAGTATGCTTAAGGCAAAATGTGCACTTTAAAGTAAAATGAGCACAAGAAAAGTACAATGGGCATGAAAATATATTAAACGAGCAAAATGAATATAATAAGGGCAAAAAGGGGCACATTAAGTGTAAACTAAGCAAGGCAACTGCATGCTTTGGTATAACTACGGCTTCGTATTGTATCAAGGGCATAACTAAAGTTATTCCAAGTACCTCAAAGTGTGTAAAAGTGCTTAGTGTGTGCTTATTACTGTGCATGTATTTCGAAAAGTTATTTGTGTGTAAACTGCAACTATTTCATGAAGTGCAGTCAAAGTATAGCCATTTTGAAAAGTTTCCTGTGCTGGGTGTGTCCATTCGCAAAGTGCCACCATTACAGAGTGTTCCTTGCACTCTAGAGAATTGCCTAGAAAGGTACCGCCATTTTGGGGAAGTTTCAGTGTGTTGTGTACAGTTTATTCACAGAGTGCCATTACTTCGAAATGTTACTGACTCTGAGCTTCTCCTGCCCAGTTCATTTGCATTGTGTAGTTACTTGATATCTTTCTTATACTGATAAGAGGTGATTTTGTGCAATACAGTAATTTTAAGGGTATTACAGTGCCTGAGAAACTTATTTCGCAAGGTCCAGTTATACAGAGGCTCGTTGTGCTATTGAGCAAAGTTCATAATAAACAAACTCAAAACAGCGGAAAAAACTAAAGAAAAAACACAAACTGGATATGTTCCAATACTGGCGGGTTGTTCAAATAAGTGAAAACACGCAGTCCATATCTCAAAGATCAAACGGTTTATTTTTAAGCACCAAAAACAAGCTTTTTGTGAGAGACAGCTCCAACTTCTTCAGAAAAACGGTTAAAACAGTGTCTCAATACAAGCCGTTGCCTTAAATACTAAAACAAATTTTAATTTAAAAATCACATGGTCTTTAATTGGTATTGCACTAAGTGCTGACACTCCCACCAATACTAAACATAATGATGTTGAATGAATTACAGCAACATTCAATAAAATATCTGACAACTGTGATTTTTCACTATAGAGTATGTGCATGTAGTGACCGCGGTGGTGGTGCTGCGGTAGCGTTGTTGCCTCACAGTAAGACGTTGACCGGTTTGATTCTCAGCTAGAGCGTCTTATGTGTGGAGACATGCGTGAATGGGCGTACCTTCGTTGAAGGTTGTGCGTCAGGGCTGGTAACTCGGCACGTAAAAATCAACTACCAATCATTAGCGGACCGGAGTTCCGCTGTGGTGACCCCTAAACGGGAAAAGCCGAAAAACACAACATGAGTATGTGCATGTAAAACAACAAACAATGATACACGCCTTAAGTAAATACCTTATATAGACAAAGATGTTCACTAAATAGTACCTTGTTTGATCTCAAACTCAGCTGCAAATAACAACTCATGTAACACTTATTTAAAATAAAAAATCAAGAATCTATGATCGCAGTCAAAAATTACAGACGGCTGCGATCTAAACACCTAAATAATCAACAACAATTAAAAACAATCGTATAAATGTAAAAATCTGTTAATTAATAAACACAATAGGGCCTGTTGCAGAACAATACTGCCCCTCATATATATGAAAAAAGTAAAATGTTCTGCACTGAATGAAATCGGTGTAAACATCAGCCATGACATAAAGCCTGAAAGGCTTTAAAGGGCCATTGTCAGCAAAACACAATGTGCATTGGCTAATGATATGCAGAATAAGAATACAAGGATACAAAATCACAAACTTGGCTAAAGAAAGTTAGCTAATATCTCTAAGGAACTAATATACCAAAAAAAAAACAAAAGCTAAAAGTTAGACATAAGACATGTCCTTAGTAAACCCTTACATAATTGAGCTTGTAGGTATAACATCAGCAAAGGAGCGAGGCTTTTATTAGATTCTTTAGCCTATTCTTCAGTGAGGGTCATGCATCCTGTTAAGAGTGGTGGCCTGTTAATAATGGGTGAGTCTGATTATGTAAGGAGGATGGAAGACATTCTTTTATCTGAGTCTATTTTGTCCCCAGGATTAATCAAACCACTTACAGTGAGGATAGTCACTCCCTAACAGTTGATGTGAAAGATCTATATACCTCCATCCCCCACTCAGTTGCTTTAGACTGGATCCCAGTTATGTTGTCCAAAAAAGAGGCCCCTGTCAAAGATATCCAACTGGTGAATGAATTGTTGGACATTATAATGTCCAACAATTTTGTATCTTTCAACAACAGATTTTATTTACAGTTGACAGGCATACCGATGGGTTCTCCATGCGGTGCCAGTGTGGCCAATTTGGTCATGGCTTACTGGGAGAGGGAGTTCATTTTAGCCAATCCCTTGTTTATGGACAACGTTGTGTTATATACATGGTTTCTAGATGATATTTTTACCATTATGAAAGGTAATGAAGAGGCAGCTATTTCATTAGTTGATATGTTCAATTCTTCTACAAATTTCTTACAATTTACATACAACTTTGCCCATGATTGGGTAGCTTACTTGGACGTAGACCTCATGGAGGACAAAGTAAAAAGTTGTTTTGTAGCTAAGATCTACAGGAAGGAATCCTTCTCTAACAGTTATGTCCATTTTGACAGCTGTCACCCTTTTTCTCAAAAACGATCTATCATCAAGGGTTAACTTGTCAGAGCTGCCCACATGGTAACTAGGAATTGTGATTTTGAGGAAGAATGCACCTTTATGGCAGAACTTTTTTACAATAGGAGCTATCCGCAAGACATTATAAATGACCTTCTACAGGAGGTTAACTACAAGAGATCTGTGGGGTCATATGTACCTATTTTGAACCAAAATACCATTGAGAAAGCCACTTTTGAAGGGAGGAAGGTTGAAGCTTTTTCTATGTCGAAAAGCTTCATTCTAGCAAACAGTTTGGATGCCAGGGAGATATTTTCCATCATATCAAAAAATTGGAATTTGATTACCCAGGACGATTCTATTTGTAAATTCTTGTTTGAACCACCTCAAATAGTATTCAAGAGAGGCCTAAACATCACAGTCATCCTAGAGAGAAAATCCAAGTTAATAAATAACAGGAATGGAATGCATATGTGTAATATGTGTCGCTACTGTGGCCATATCAAGACAGGGACTAGATTTGTAATTAGGGATCGGGTTTTTCATCTAATGGGTAGATACAACTGATGTAGTCCACAAGTGGTATATTTGGCCCAGTGTTCCAATTGTCCTGCATTTTATGTCGGGAAGACAGACAGAAAATTGTAGGAACGAATTTATGAACACCTCTATGCCATCAGGAAAGGCAAGATGGACAATGCCTTAGCCAGACATATAGCAGAGAATCAGAACCACAATTTCCTGTTTTGTATTATTGATCAGGTGAAGTCCGATTCCAGGGGGGGGGGGGGTTCACTCCACTCCACTTGCAGAGTAGAGATTTGTTGTGGCAACTCAGGTTGGACGCCTGCCATGCCCCCGACTTAAATGGCATGTTGTCCATTACTTGCCTATTAAAGCTCAAGAGGCTCAATAGATAACAGTCGCTACTCTCTTGTGTTTTTGCCTTCTCCTGTTTAGCCCCTTTTAAGCTCTTTCCTTCCATAGTTAAGCTTGGATATTCTATCCAGTTATTCTAACAGTTTATATTGGTCTCTCTTTTTTTCCTTTTTATAAACAGGAGATCATCGTATTATTTTGAAGCCCTGTGTGGTAGGGCTGATTTGTTGAGGTTTCGGCCTCAGCAAATTGCAGGTCTCATGTACTACCTCTCTCTCTCTCTCTCTAACAGATTTAGCCAGTACACCAGGCAATGTAGTGTTGGGCTATTTCAGATACTGCATATGTCAGGTAAGATGCTGTTGTCTCAGTTCTTGGATACGTACATGAGAGGGATTCGGTTTCATTAGTAATTTACTAGGAGTCAGATTGTTTAATACCGTCATTTATTTGCCATTTTTTATGGTATTTCAATCGATTGTATGAATAGTGTTAGTCTTTCTTTGTTTGTCACAGAACAAGTATAATTTACCCCTTTTTTTGGTATATTAGTTCCTTAGGGATATTAGCTAACTTTGTTTAGCCAAGTTTGTGATTTTGTATCCTTGTATTCTTATTCTGCATATCATCAGCCAATGCACATTGTGTTTTCTTGACAATGGCCCTTTAAAGCCTTTCGGGCTTTATGTCATGGCTGATGTTTACACCGATTTCATTCAGTGCAGAACATTTTAGTTTTTTCATATATATGAGGGGCAGTATTGTTCTGCTCCAGGGCCCTATTGTATTTATTAACAGATTTTTACATTTATACGATTGTTTTTAATTGTTGCTGATTATTTAGGTGTTTAGATCGCAGCCGTCTGTAATTTTTGACTGCGATCATAGATTCTTGATTTTTTATTTTTTATTTTAAATAAGTGTTACATGAGTTGTTATTTGCAGCTGAGTTTGAGATCAAACAAGGTACTATTTAGTGAACATCTTTGTCTATATAAGGTATTTACTTGTTAAGGCGTGTATCATTGTTTGTTGTTTTACATGCACATACTCTATAGTGAAAATCACAATTGTCAGATATTTTATTGAATGTTGCTGTAATTCATTCAACATCATTAGGTTTAGTATTGGTGGGAGTGTCGGCACTTAGTGCAATACCAATTAAAGACCATGTGATTTTTAAATTAAAATTTTTTTAGTATTTAAGGCAACGGCTTGTATTGAGACACTATTTTAACTGTTTTTCAGAAGAAGTTGGAGCTGTGTCCGGCGAAAAGCTTGTTTTTGGTGCTTAAAAATAAACCGTTTGATCTTTGAGGTACGGACTGTGTGTTTTCACTTATTTGAACAACCCGCCGGTATTGGAGCGTATCCAGTTTGTGTTTTTTTCTATTGAGCAAAGTGACAAGTACTGGCATAAATTTCTGGCATATGTGTATGTGCTTATTTGCAAAACACTTCACTTGTATGTGTTAATATGGCACACGGATTTCAAAAGCCCTTGCCTCTTGTATTTGATCAGAATGTTGCAGACACTTGGAAAATATTTGAGCAAGAGCACGATATTTTATACAAGCAGCTTATTCAGATAAAGATGCACTCACCAAGGCATTCATTTTGCTAAACTTTGATGGGTCAGAGATCACAGAAAGTGAGCGTTCAATTGTGTATGCATCGGCAATATACAAAGGAGAAGGTGAAAACTGTGGTACTGTTGTACAGGCTCAGTCAAGGGAAGACCCCCCCCCCCCCCGAGTGTCTGAAATGCAAGTTCAGAGAAATGTGCATCCTCCAGACAAATATTTCACTAGAGAGGCCTTTGTTTTACACGAGAGATCAGAAACCAGGGAAAACTTTTGCAGTTTAAATAACTGATGCGAGAAACAAGGCTAAAACGTGTTGGTTTGGTGACTTAAAAGATGAGTTAATAAAGGACAGTCTCATGTGTGGTATTAACAGTGCTGCTGTGAGAAAGATCTTGCTTTGTGATAGTGATTTAATGTTGAGTAAAGCCATAGAGATTTGCCAAATGCATGAAGTGACAGAAAAATACACAAGTGTGCTTGCAAGTGACAAGAGCATGGTTTCAGCAGGCTCCAGAGTAAATATAGACAGCATACAGCACGTGGCAAACAGAAATATGCCTACTAGGTATACGGCAGCCACGACCCTTGCTGGCTCATCAAGGAAACTGCGTAGTTTTCCAGCAAATTCTAAGACCAGTTCAGTTAAAGGAGCATGCTCAGTACAGTGCAAGCATGAATCAGCAAAACCCAAGTCCAGCTTTATTGTTAACTGTCACAACTGTGGTGCAAATCATGAGTCTAAAAGAGAGAAATGCTTAGCATTCGGTCAGCAATGTTACAAGTGTAAAAAAAAATGGAACCATTTCCAAAAAGTTTGCAAATCAGGTAAACCTCACGCAGTTGTAAAGAAAGGTCACACAAAAAAGCAGGTTGATCAAGTAGAGACGCAGCAGTCAGCTCTCTATGTGGATGGCGTTATCAGTAATTGGTGAAAGAGTTGCTGCAGTGAATTCATTGGCAAAAAGCTAACTGTTCTGTACTGTTCGGATCAATGGCAAATCCAGAGAGCTTAAAGTAAACATTGGTTCAAAGTGTAATGGTATATCAGCAGACACATTTGCTAGAGTGAGAACTAATAAGCAACACAATGTGGCCAGTAGTGCGAGACTTGTTGCTTATGGAGGTGAAGAGATTCAAACTGAAGGCTCAGTGATGCTTTCATGTTATTTTGCCTAGAACTATTTCAACTTGTTATTCTATATAACCAGTAGAACCAAGAAACCTAAAGAAAGTTCTAGAATCTATAAAATCCTGCCTGCCCCCAATCCTAACCCGCCCCCACTATCTGGCAATTTATAGACAAGACCACAACCACCACCCACAACCCACCCAACACCTCAACCAATCCCAAAACAACACAACTGCAAAAATTAACAAGCTCCCACACTCTACCCACCAAATCCTTCTACCATACCCCATACTATCACCACCAACCAAACCACCGCCCACAAACCCTCAAGTAACTATGTTTACCTCTCATCTATTACTACTAGCTACCCTTGTTACACTTTACACCATTACCTGCTACCATAATGCTTACATATTTCACCCCAGCCCAACCCTAACTTCCACCTTTCAACACCTGCCTTCTCCGGCATCCATCCTCACTTACTGAACCACTCTACCACTGAGTTATACAAAGTCAAATATATTAATTCCACCATACCTTCCACCAAACCCAACAGATTAACTAAACTTCTACTCAAAATTCAATCTCTGTCTATTCCTGCAAACACAGCGCCAAATTTGTGGTGCTATATACACCCCAACCCAGGCCCCACAGCTGATACTACCAACCTCACTAATCCAAACATTCAACATGCAATTAACTGTAAAAAGCCCTGTGACCTGCTTATACTTAGTATGAACATTAGAAGTATCTTGAACAAAACTGATGAACTATAACACCACTCTCTCTGCTTACAACCCAGACATTACACTCATTACAGAGACATGGCTTAAACCCCACATTAAGGACAATGAGATACTTCCCCCAGGTTTTAATATAATCAGGGCTGATAGAACTATCAAAAAAGGTGGCGGTGGTGCCATACTATACAAGACTGTCCTCAAGCTAGACCTTATACATAAAGAAATCCCAACATTTAACAATGCAGAAACTCCATTCACCAAAATTCAAATCAATCAACAGAAACAACTAAACCTAGTGGATATTTATATACCCCCAGGTGACAACATACCTACTCTCAGGTCTATACTAAACTGGACACCCACAAGCCTCTCACAGGAGACACTCCTCCTAGGGGACTTCAACACTGACTGGAAATCCATCAACACAACTATCCCCTCTAATCACATCACCTGCATTCCTGTACTCAACTTATCCGAACACCCACCCGCATTGACAAAAATACAAACAAGGAATCCATACTAGACTGGATCCTTACAAACAACTCATTTACTGCTCAATATTATGGTACAGTACCAACTGGCCTTAGTGACCATTTACCCACATTCATATTAAGACAGCACCTCAAAACCACTAATACAACCACCTTGCGTGAAATCCATAATTCAAAAAATTTCATACCTGAGCATTCCATTAATGCACTAAGGTATTACAACTGGGCTCCCCTAGCAACCCTCACACTAGACAAGGTAGTGGAGTACTTAAATTCCACCTTTTTAAACATATTAAATCAAATGGCCTCCTTAAGGACAATTCGAATAAAAACCAACCCAACCCCATGGCTCTCTAAAAACACAAGAACCTTTCTCAAACTTAGGGATAAAGCTTGGGATACACAGTATTACTATAAGACCGATCACAACAGGCAGATTTTCCACAAAGTACGTAATAAAGCAAAAAAACCCGATAAGGCAAGATAAGAAAAATCACTATACAGAGCTACAAGTAAAACATACCACTAACCCCAAAAAATTCTGAGCAGCTGTCAACCAGGTATTACAACCAGGCAAACCCACTACCCCTCCCTCCAGTGTCAGAGGAGATAATATAGAGATAGCTACCCAATTTAACAACTACTTCACTTCTTCCATCCTTAACCTAACTAGCAACAGCCACAGCCTTGCACTCTTCCACAACCAATAAGCAACCGAAACTCATACCCTCCATTCACTGTCAAACCAGTTCCTACCAACACAATATACAAGCACCTCACTAAACTAAAACCCACCAATTTGGCAATCGACAAGCTCCCTGCACCTCAAAACTACCGCTAGTGCTATAGCTTATCCCATCCTGATACTTATCATCTGGTCTATCAATGAGCATACAACTCCAGCCCTTTGGAAAACCTCCTACATAATACCCTTACACAAAGGTGGTCCCTCAACCAAACTTACCAACTATCGCCCCATATCAATCTTATCCCCCTATCAAAAATCCTTGAAAAATTTATCCATTCTCAGCTGACAATACATTTACTTACAGTCTCCTCACAACACTTAATATGGCTTTCACCCATTCCATAGCACCACCACAGCACTCATATCCTTCACCAACACTGTCAATCAATATAGGAACCAAGGAAAACTAGTGTCTGCCATCTTCCTTGATCCATCCAAAGTATTTAATACAGTATCCCACAGCAAACTACTTACTATCTTAGTCAAATCCAACCTAAACAAGCCCTCATTGCACTGGTTTCAAGACTACCTATCCAACTGCCAGCAAGCAGTTAAGTGGCATAATTCCCTCTCCCCCCTTCTCCCAGTAACAGTAAGTGTACCACAAGGATCCATACTGGGACCCCTACTATTTAACATCTTTACAAACACCCTCCACACTGCCACCCAGCAAGATACAATAGTTCAATATGCAGATGATACCACACTGATCTGCTCAGCCCCCACACTCCAGACTAAAACCCAAGAGGCCTTCTCCAATATTGAAAACTGGTTAAAAAACTCACAACTAATACTTAACCCCAAAAAGACTCGACTTATGCTTTTCCACTCTACTAAAACTAAAAATAATTAAAACTCTTCTGCTCTTTTCCCTTTCAGTTCTGCCAATAACACACAAATCTCCCCAGTATCACAAGCTAAACTTCTTGGTGTAATACTTGACCAAAACAAAGTTTGACAAACATATAGCACAAACCATATCCAAAGTCCATAAAAAACTTGAAACCCCATACCTCTGCAAAAACTATCTAACCAAAACCATCAAAATTACTACATCCAGAACTCACCTTCTCTCTACATTGCTTTATGCATCCCCTGTATTATCAAACCTTAACAAGACAGACCTACACAAATTGTCCATGTGCTATAATAAAATAGCTAGATTTGCAACCAACTCTAATTTCCGCTCCTACCACTGTCACTCACTAAAACAATTAGGTTGGCTAGAACTCGCCAGCTTACTGAACTATAACCAACTGACCATGGCTCATTACTTGCTGTACCACCCAAACAAGATTCCTCTCAGGCTTACTCATCTTTCACAATTCTGCTCGCCAACTAAGATCCACAAACAAAGCCCTTCTTGAAGTAGCTAAGTGTAGACACAGTGCTGGTGAATCCCTCTTTTCCTACACAGTTGCTAAAATCTGGAATTCTCTTCCCTCAGATATCAGATTGCAAAACAGCAGTCTCATTTTTAAAACCCAATTAAAAGTCCACCTCAGTCTCATCTGGCAATGTACCAGTACTGACCAAGGCTATCCCTACTACCACCATTCAGATAAATCTTCCTCTGGCACTACTGAAAGGTTAAACACGTAGAGGAAAAAAAAAACTACCATAATGAATTGTATTTTTAAATGTATGTATATAACTGTATATATTACTGCACTTTCTTACTCAAATACATTATATTTTCTGTTTTACTACTGTACACTCTACATTGTACAGTTCTGTACCTTTTTATTGTACTATGCTATGATATACTATTGTTTGCTCTATTAATTTGTACTCATCTCTGACTTTTGTATTTTTATCATATATGTGGAGCTTTTGTATTTTTTATGATTGTCATGTATGTGGAGCTTTTCTCCCCGGGTCTCTGCTGAAAACGGGCACCTGATTGCCCAGTCAGACCAACCCAGTAATCAAATATAAAATAAAATAAAATAAATAAATACATTCTGACTCCCAGAAGTTACATATGTAAGCCATTTATCTACCAGTACTGACTTGAGACCAGACCCAACCAAGCAAGCAGCTATTCTTCAGATGTCAGCACTAGACAGTGTTCAAGCTTTACAGCGTTTCTTAGGCATAGTCAACTATTTAGGCAAGTTTATACCAAACTTCAATGAGTTGACAGCACCTTTTAGAGAGCTAACGTGCAAAAATGTTGCATGGTCATGGTTAGCACAGAACCTAAAGGCTGAAAAGACCAAAAAGGCAATGAACTCACAAACCCTGGTCACGGACTCTCCAATAAGTGTAACAGCACCTCTAGTTCAGCAAGTTAATCCATAAACGAACGGTAAAAGCAAATGGCAAAACGAACCTCCAAAAACTGGCAGCACAACGTAAATAACTGCAATTTCAGCAAAGCTTTATTCCATGAACATACGATGAAAACAGGACAAAACTCCCAAAACTGACAGCACATAACAAATAGAGATGGTTAAGCGCTTTCACCCACTCGTATAGTGGGCTTCTTCAGAACCTCTTGTTAATATTGTAACTAGCGTTTTATTTAAAATAAGGCGCCAAAATTATCGGATACAAGAAATGACTTTGTATCCGTTGATGAAAAAACACACCTCCTAAAGCTATAACTTGAATAAACCATATACCTAGCATATAACCATGCTGAAAAAGAAACCTTGACAGAACCTAAAGGCGTTTGAAGACCTAAAGCAGAAAACTGCCACCCAACCTACATTAAGAAACTGAACAAACCAGTTACTCTTTCCTATGATGCTTCAAAATTTGGTCTAGGCGCAGCTATACTTCGAGAGTGCAGATCAGTAGCCTACGTTTCTAGAATACTTACTCAAACTGAGATCAGATTGAGAAAGAACATTTGGAAACAGTATTTGTATGTTCCAAGTTTCATGATTATATTAATGGTCGAGCTATTCAGACTGAAACTAACCACAAACCTCTAGTTGCTATTCTAAAGAAACCTATGCACTCAGTTCCAGCAAGATTACAAAGAATGATGCTCAAATTGCAAAAGTACAACTTCAAAATGGTCTATACGAAAGGCAAACTACTCTATCTGCCTGATACCTTATCCAGCTCGCCCAGGAATACAAAGGAACGGCTTGACGCATAGAATTTTGATGTGATGATAGTGCATAATTTTTCTACCACTAGGCTTGATGAGCTGAGAGATCACACAAAGACTGATCCAATTTTGCAAAAGCTGAATCGCTACCTTAATGCTGGATGGCCGTCAAACCAATCGAGTGTACCACCAGAAGTACAAACCTATTTTCCCTACAGAGATGAAATGTTGATGGAACATGGCATTATTTTCAAAGGTCCTAAAATTGCTGTCCCTGCTTCCTTACAACACGAGTACATCCAGATTTTGCATCATGGTCACCCAGGTTCTGCATCCACTAAGAAGCAAGTGAGAGAATTAGTATCTTGGCTTTCATTACTAAAAAGACATTGATAAAGTACTTTCTTCTTGTTCAGTATGCAACAGTACTAGACCGTACTTGCAAAGAAAACAGTTTCAGCTACATTCAGTTCCTGAATTACCTTTGTCGATAGTAGTCACTGATATCTTTGAGTGAAACAATCAACACTACTTGGTATTGGTAGGCTCTTATTTGAATTGGTTTGAGACTGATCTACCACCTAATCTCATAACTACTACTGTTATTACTAAGCTGAAATGTAATTTCTCAGTCCATGGTAGTCTGCACAAAGTTATTTCTGACAATGGTACTCAATTTACTAACCAGTTGTTCCAGAAATTTGCAAGACAATGGAACTTTCTACATATTACTAGCAGTCCTGAGTATCCTCAGTTGAATGGCCCAGCTGAGGATGCTGTGCAGAGTGAGATACTACTACTTGAAAGGTCAAGATGTGATAATTCAGACTTTTTTTTTAAATCTGCTTAACCTCAGGAACTTACCACATGATGATGTTCTTGGATCTCCTGCTCAATGACTTCTTTCCAGGCAAACAAGGACTACGCTACCGATTACTACCAATCTACTAAAGCCAAGAATAAGAAGACCATCAAGGTACAATTATTTAAGAAGCGTTCTACCCATAAGTTATAGTACAAGTTGAGCAAACTTTTTTCTCCATTAAGGGAAGGAGAAACGGTCAGACTTCAAACAGAAAAAGGTTTTGACCGCAACAGGTAAATTTTTTGGTAAATGTCCTGAACCGAGATCCTACCTTATAGACTCGGAAGGTATGCAGTACATACGAAAACATAAACATCTGTTACCTGTACCAGAATCATCATCACAACATTGTTATAGCGACTTAAGACTCAATCTCAGAGTGAACCAAATGTTGTTTTCATCCCAGAGTGTGTTCCTGCCTCTGATTCCATTCCTGAAGATGTTCCAAGTAAATCAAAGATTATGCATTTTTCAGAGACAGCTCCAATAGTTAAGCCCCAATTCATGGTTTTATGCAACACATTATGGATGAGTATCTAAGCCCAGTGTGAAATATGTAGCAACATGGACTTAACTGTGTATATATGTATTATACCTTGTATAAATGCATGACTGGTAACAGTCTGTGATATCTGCATGTCAAAAGATTCATAACATTGCATGTTTTATTTTTCAAGAGGGAGGATGTAGATCAGAGAGCACATGCTATGTGCTATATCTTTAAAAAAGCACGTCAAAGACAGAACATGCACATATAAATGTTAAACACATGCTATTTCTAGTGCCATTTTGAGACTGCAGCCAGAGAGTAAGCATGTATGATTACAGCAGTTAGTTTGTATATAAGTTACTTAAGTTAGACTCAGTAAACTTCTATCGTGATGTGTTTGTATAAAATATAGCTCTTCTTGAACAGAACCCACAAAGACTCTTCTATTGTGTCCAAAGGAGGACAGCGACAATAATCAACTACAAAATCTGTTCCATTAACAAAAATATAATCTTCTAGTGGTGGATTTCTTAGACTCCTTTAATATCTGCTAAAAGTTCTCAAAAAAACAGGTGTCCAAAAGGTATTGTGTGTCTGTCATCCAGGCAATCAAATGAAGAAGTTGAAAGATGGGGTATATCAAACAACTCCTGTCTTGTGTTTAGTTCATTCTGCGAAAAAGCTTGTGGTAAGTGCCCTTGGCCTTGGTGTGTACACTTATCATAAATGTAGATGTTTGAGTGCAATCATTGTTGCAGTCCTGACATATGGGATTAACCTCCTTGGAAGTGCCTGAAAAGCCTGACTATCAGAAAATATTTCCCCTCCTCCTGAAGCTAGTGAATGTCCTATCCAAAGTCAATACATTTGGGTATACAACCAGCCCCATGAGCACAGTACTTTCTTGCCCCCACCCCCCGTGTGTCCTTGAGGTCAGAAGTCTGGGACCTTGTATTCCAAAATAAGTATGAAGGAGGAAGGGGGGCACTCTGGCTGAGAAGGTGAATGTCCTAGGCTAGCTCATAGGCCTGAGGGGAAAGTATACTGTAACAGTGAATACACTCAAACATCTACATTTACAGTAAGTATACAAAACTGCGCAATGTTCTTCATGTTTGACTGCTGCAATCCTGACTTGTGCGATAATTTCCAGAACTGAAAAGGAGGGTGGATGGAAAGATTAAGAATAGGCAAGGATGCCCTGCAAAATGGCAGTGGCAAATCCTGCTCTGGACTTGGAAAAGGCAGGAAAATGGTAATGTTTGTTAAAGGTATACACAGAGGATTAAGTAGCTGCTTCCAAAATGTCCTTGGTGGCCATCCCTTTAAGAAAGGCAGCAGAGGTAGCAGTAGCTCTAGTGCAATGGGACCTCAGCATCAGGCGGTTTCTAAACCGATGGCTGTAGAAGCTGCTGGTCTGAAGGATAGAAGGGTGAGCTTCTCTAGAATGAAGTTGAGGTCCCAGGGAGGAACAGGAGGTTTCCTGGCAGGGCTAAGGTGGACGACCTCTTTCAAACGGTTTCATGAGGAGATGTGTAAAAAGAGAGGAAGTTGAAAAGGCAGACAGGCAGAAATAGCTGAAGCATGGATTTTATGGAGGAGTAGGAGATCTTTTTCAAAAAGACTAGATAAATATGACAGGATCAAAGGGATCTGTGTTTGATAAGGGTTTTGTCCCTTCTGTCTGTATCAAAGAATAAATATTTTCCATTTGGTGGAGTAAGACTTCCTAGTGCTAGGTCTCCTGGCCTCTATAAGGCTGCACAGAACCTGCTTGTCAAGGAGTGACGTCTTCTTTGGGATCAGAGTATCATCCAAGCTGTCAATATGAGTGTGTGCAAGTTGTGGTTTATTAATGTGCCCCTGTTCTGCATTAGTAGGTCCACTAACTGTGGCAGCTGCCATGGCTCTCTGTTGGTTAGAGTGAGTAAAAGAGGGTACCAGTGGTGTCTCAGTCAATCTGGGGCTATCAAAAGTACCATTTGGCCCCTTTTCCCTTATTTTTAGCAATACCCTGGGCAGCAGCGGAATTGTGGGGGAAGGTATAAAGGAATAGGCCTATCCAAGGAAAGGAAAAAGCATCTTGTCTTCCAGGCTGACTTAATTTTGTCCCATGAGCAAAACTTTTCCAAATGAGCATTTTCTTTGGTGGCAACAAGGTCTATCTGTAGCACTCTCCATTTTTCAGCTATGCTGAGAAATACTTCCCGATGCAGTTGCCACTCGGGATGGGAGTTGACAGGTTCCTGCTGAAGTGATCTGATAGTTTTTAAGGTTTCTCCTGGTAGGTACTGTGCCATGAGGTGCAGCCCTAGGGAGTTTATTGTTTCCCAAAGCTCCATGGCTAGGTGACAAAGGGGGTAAAAGTGCCCCCCCACACACACACTTACTTATGTACCACATAACTGTGGAATTGTCTGTCTTCACCAACAGGACTCCATATTTCCATCTCTTCTGGAAGGCAATTAGACCTTTTTGGACTACCATTAGTTCTTTTAAGCCGAGGAGCTTGTTTTTGAACTTGGAGTCCAATTTTCCTTGAGTCTGGAGGTTGTTGAAGTGGGCTCCCCTGGCTACTTCTGATGCATCTGTTGTCAGAGTTTGCTCCTGAGGGATGAACCTGAAGAGGCCGTGATTGAGGAAGTATGGTTGGGCACACCAGTCAAATCCTTTCTTGAGGCAGGGAAGTAGTTTTATTCTGAAAGTGGAAGACTGTGAATGTTGGCATCACACATTTTTTGAGATACCACTGCAGTTTCCTCATATGCAGTCTGGCCAGGGGGATCATGAGAATGCAAGAGGCCATGTATCTCAGGGGCAAGAGATATTCTCTAGCTGTGAGGTATTTCCAGTCCAAGATCTTTTGGAAGTTAAGGTTTAGGAAGGTAATTTTGTGTGGAGGAAGGAAAGCCTTCTGAAGAGCCGAGTCCAATAAGGCTTCTAAAAAAACAATTCTGCTTGTGAGGTTTGAGATTATTGTGTATTGATGGTGAAGCCCAGTGTTGAGTATATAAAGCAGGTCTGATTTGACTTTTTTTTAGACTTGTAGCCTGATTGAGCCAATTGTCTAAGTAAGGGTAAATCTGAATTCCCTTTGGCCTGCAGAAAGCTATTATTGGGGCTAGGCATTTTGTGAAGACTTTGGAAGCAGAAGATAAGACAAAGGACAGAGCACAGAACTGAAAGGGCCTCACTCTTGCTCTGAAGCGCAAGAACCTTATGTATGATTCCTCTATCGGGATATATAGGTATGCATCTTTGAAAACCAAGGTTACCATGAAGGCGCTGGGGGTAATCATGGGCAGTAGTTTTTTTTTTTTTTTTTTTTAGCATTTTGAATTTTGGGACCTGTAAGAATCGGTTGTGCCTTGACAGGTCTAGAATTGGCCTCAAAGTACCTTTTTTTCTGGGAACTAAGAAAAGTCTGTAGTAAAAACCTTTTTCTTGTAATGATTTTAGTACAGATTCCACAGATCCTTGAGTGCAGGAAGCTCTATTTGTATTAAGGCCTCTGTCTTTTGGTTTGGAGGACTGTCTAAGAACCTGAGCGAATCAAGTGTTTTTTGAACTTGAGTTTATAATCTCTTTGAATGATGTTTAGAACCCATAGATCCCCAGTAATGACAGGCCAATTCTTGTAGAAAATTGACAGTCTTCCCCCTAGCTTGGATGGGAAGGGGATGGGAGGTTGAGGGAAAGGAGTGCCATATAAAAGAGTCATGACTGGTCCCTGGGGATTTGATCCCAAAGGTGTATATGGGTCTGACAGCCACTGGTGTGGCCTTCGGCTCATTTCCCTACAGGGTTTCCTTTGTCCAGGCTTACAGGGAGCTGGAAAAGACCAATGTTTGGTAGAATAATTCTGACTGAATTGATGAGGTTAGACCTGAAGGAAATCGTTGACAATCTGCCAGGACCTGGCTTTATCCTCCATTTTCTTATGGACAGCTTCAGCCTTAGGACCAAAAACAAAATCTTTGTCTAAGGAGCATCTAGGAGACTTGATTTGACATGCTCTGGAAGGGAATGCTGCCTCAGCCAGGCATGTCTTCTAATGACAGAGCTTGTAGCTGCTGCCCTGTCAGAGGCTTCCAAGGCATCACAGCTGCAGCACAGAGAATGTTTAGCTACCTGAGGGCAGCAGGTACATAGACTCTAACTCCTTTGAGAGGACCTTATTTTCAATCCCCATCAGTTTTTGTTTCCTCTAGTCAAGAAGAGTTTCCTGGAACTTCACCATATGAAACTAGCAGTTCAAAAGTCTCATGACAAAGGCAGCAGAGGTATAGACTTTCTTTCCAAACCCGTCTAAGGCTCTACTTTCCTTGTTCATAGGCAAAGGGTTTTTGGAAGAGGTAGCTTTTGCTCTCTTAGGGCCTGGAATCACCACTTCAGTCTGCCACATGGTTCTTAAAAAGGTGTTTGTGGAAATTTTCAATCCTGTAAAATCTGTCAGCCTTTTGAGGGGACAGGCAACACAGACTCGGGTTGTAAAGAAGAATCCAAGACATCATCTGCCACCTTTAAGACTGGAGAAATGGCAAGGGGTTTATGCTCAATGAGATAAATAAATTCCTCAATCTTCTTCTTGGATTGCAGGTAGTCCTGAGCTTCCCATTTGAAGTGCTTCTTCAACATTTGAAATGTCTCCCCATAAAAAATATCCTCAGGGGAGAGGGAGTCTGAGGCAAATTTCTCTTCAGAGTCAGAATCTCCATAGGAAGCAATAGATGCACTCTCCTGAAGGATGGATTCATCATGACCAAATCATCCCCAGAGCCAAAAGATTCAGAAAATTCCTGTGATGGGGTATCCCTCTTCCTTTTACCAGGGGATGCTTCAGGGGGAGGGAGGTTTCTGGATCTGACCAAGGGAAATCAAGTCCTCAGCCAACCTCACTAGGTCTTTTTGGTAGGCCTGGGAGTGGGAGCCAGAAGACCAAGGCTGAGGTAAGGAGGGAGTACTTTTTTTCTGAACAGCCTTAGATTTTAGCCTAGGGCTGAACTCTGCACTAGTAACAGACTCCCCTGAGCAGTAGGCCAAAGCAATCTCCTGAAGATGTGAAGTGCCATCACTGGTTTTTGAGCAGCTGTTGAAAGCCACAACCTGTGAAGTGGTTCCGGACCCAACCAAGGAGGAAAGTCCTTCAGCTTGTAAGGAAGTAGAGGGACCTGTAGGCATATAAGACTCTGAATGGGTCTCGATAGGGGTCTGTGCAACCACTTCACTTGAAGGGGGCTGCGAATGCACCTCACCTTCTTCCACAATCACAAACCTAGAAGGACTGGCCGATGGTGAATGATCATTGTCGGAGGTCCTAAATCTGAAGCACTTTTCCTTTTTCCACCTCGGGAGATCTACACATCAGCTCGACTGGCAGACGGCATGGTACGCAACTGCCCTGACAACTCATTGAAATGTTTATCTAGAATCTCAGTCCTATGCTTGATAGCTCTGCTATTAAAGACAGCAGAAAACTGACAGGAAAGGTATGTCCTGGCCCCAAAGAAGTTACACAAAAGGAATGAAAGCCCCAGTGTGGTATCTCTTTGCCACAGTGGAAAAAATAAGTTATGTCCTTACCATAACGTTCCATGTGAGTTGTTCATCTCACCTATTGTTCTTACACATGGGTCGGAGCCGATCCCTCAGCTCTGAATCGGCCGCTTTTCAAGCTCAGACTCTCAGAGAAGCTCGAGACCTAGTGTATATCCCATGATGCTCTACTGTACATCCCCAGATCTAGTGTGCTGTAACCAAGACAGCCTACCGACAGAATAAGACTATGGAGTCTACCTGCTTAGATAATTATAACAGTAAAAGGAAACAAGAAGAGTAGGACTGTATTAACAGACTGACAACTGAACCAATCCTCCAAGGCAACCATCTCCTCGACTGGACGGGGAAGGTGGGCGGGAATGTAAGAACAAAAGGCGAGATGAACAATTCACATGGAACGTTATGGAAAGGACATAACTTCTTTATGTAAAGTTGTTCTATCTCGCCATTTTGTTCTTACACGTGGGTAGCGTCCCAAGCACCCTAACCCTGGGTGGCTCATGGTAGAACATTCCTGAGTACAGTGGAACCAAACGTAGCCCTGTCCCTGGATGTCCTATCCACTTTGTAATGAGTAATAAACGTGTGAGGTTTTGACCACGTGGCAACTGCAAAGATGGTATCTAAAGGCAAGCGAGCTGCATGAGCCAACAATGTAGAAACAGCTCGTGTAGAATGGGTTTTGATGTTAGTTTCTAATGGTTGATTCGTGGAAGCATAAATTAATCTGATGCAGTCAGAGAGCCACTTGGATAGTGTGGTTTTTGACACTGCGAAACCTTTCTTATTGTCTGCATAAGAAACGAAGAGTTGATCCGACTGTCTGAAATCCTTCGTTCTATCTAGATAGAACCTCAGTTGTCTATGTACATCAAGCTTGTGTAACATATATTCCAGTTTGTTGGTATGGTGTTTGAAGAAGGTTGGGAGCTCAATGGACTGATTTAAGTTATTTTCTGAAGCGATCTTGGGAAGAAAGGTAGGATTAGTCCTGAGGGATACCCTATCAGGGTGAAAAATCAAGTATGGGGGGTTGGAAGGCAAGGCCTGAAGTTCAGAGACCCTACGTGCAGATGTAATGGCTACCAGGAATAAAGTTTTCCAAGACAAAAACTTTAAATGGCAAGATGAAGCAGGTTCAAAGGGGGCGAGCATCAGTTGGGATAAAATCAGATTAAAAATTCCAGGGGTAGACAGGATGCCTAATAGGTGGCCTGAGGTGGTGGGTTACTTTTAAGAATGCTTTACACAGTCTGTGTGACATAATGTTGGAGCCGTTAAAGCCTACATGGAAGTTTGAGATAGCAGCCAATTGAACTCAAGTGGTGGCAGCAGCCACACCATCATGGAACAAGGAAGACAAGAACTCTAAGATGGTATGGACAGGTGCTACATAAGGGTCAGTGTCATGTTGAGAAGCCCAGTGAACAAACCGTTTCCATTTGCTATTATATAGTTTCCTGATGGATAGTTTATGAGAGGAAACTATAATGTGTTGGACCGCAGCAGACAAATCTTGTGTCCTGGCTAATGTGGGAATTGGAGCAGCCAAGCTGTCAGTTTTAAGGAAGTGAGGGAGGGATGGAGAACTCCCAACGAATGAGTCAGAAGATCCGGCACTGGGTCCAGAATCCATGGTTCTTCCAGTCGATACTTCCGCAGGAAGGGAAACCAAATCTGTTGAGGCCAAGACAGGGCTATCAAGATCACAGTCCTTCCCAGACCTTTGGCTTTCTGCATGAATTTGGGAATTAGGGGTATCGGCGGAAAGGCATATAGGAGGCCTGGGGGCCAATCGTGTAGGTGCGCATCCCTGGGTTCATTCCCCGGTGGGGGATACAGGGCAAAGTAGCTGCTGCATTTGGCATTCATCGGAGATGCAAACAGGTCGCAGCAAGGCTGGCCCCACCTGCGGAAAATGTTGTCCGCTACCTGTTGTTTGAAAGACCACTCGTGGGGCAAAAGCATGGCTCTGCTTAGTTTGTCCGCTATCACATTGGATGACCCCGGGATATGCGTTGCTATCAGAAAGCGTCTGGTGGATACAGCCCATTGCCAAATCCTTAAGGCCTCCCGGCATAAAGGGTATGATCTGGTTCCCCCTTGTTTGTTGATGTACCAGACAACTGACATGTTGTCCGTCTGGATAGCAATTGTGCCTGGAGGAAGAGAGTCGTGAAAGTGTTGCAACACTAGGAACACCACTCTCAGCTCTAGGACATTTATATGCAAGTGTGTTTCTATGACTGACCAAGTGCCTTGGACAGTCTTTCCCTGAAATAGCCTCCCCACCCCCACCCTGTCAGGGAAGCATCCGTGGTCACTGTGGCTGTGGGTTGGGGAAGAATGAAGAGACGACCCATTATCACTTGGTCGCTGTTCAACCACCAGCTGAGATCCTTCTTGCAAAGACTGGTTAACCTGATCTCGTGAGACATGGGTAGTTGTTGGTAACCACTGGAGTATTCGCATGTGCATGTGGCCTAATGGGGCTGCTATCAATGTGGCTGCCATGGTTCCTAAGAGTTGCAGTATCTGGGACGCTGGTGCTTTGTTGCGGGCTAAGAGACTGGATACTTGATTTTTTTAGAGTTACGATTCTTGATTGGGGCAACCTGATCCTTGCATTGACGGTGTCCAGTTCTGCCCCTATAAATGTAATATGCTGCGAGGGCGATAACGCAGATTTTTCAAAGTTTAGGGTTATGCCCAACTGGGAACAAAGGTCTATGGTGTAGTCTCTTGTTTGGATTAGTTGATGCCTGGAGGTGGCGGTGAGAAGCCAGTCGTCCAGATATGGAAACACTCTGAATCCCAACTGTCTCAGGTGAGCCATGACCACTGCCATACATTTGGTGAACACCCTGGGGGCTGGGGTGAGGCCAAACGGCAGGGCTCTGAATTGGTAATGACTGGCTCCCAGCTGGAAACGCAAGTGATCTCTGGATGATCTGTCCATTCTGATGCGGTAGTAAGCATCCCTGAGATCTATAAAGCACATCCAATCGCCCATTGATAAGAACGGGAGAATCGACTGCAGCATGACCATCTGGAACTTTTCCTTCTTGATGAAGGTGTTGAGTTTGCTGATGTCTAGAATGGGCCTCCAGTCCCCTGTTTTCTTTGGACCTAAAAAGAACCTTGAGTAAGTTCCGGATCACATTTGGTCCGCCGGGACTGGCTGGATGACTCTCTTGTCTAGCAGCTTTTTGATTTCTACGGCTGCTAATTTTGTCAGACTGGGTGGTACGTCTGGGATCCTTGTACACATAGGCGGGGTTTTTATAAAGGGGATGTAATAACCTCTGGTAATAACGCTTTTTACCCAAGAGTCCGTTGTAATGTTTAGCCAGGTGTCTGGGTATAAAGTAAAGCGACCCCCGACTGCCTCCAGAGTAGGACAGCCGGGCTACCTTTCAGGAACGCTGATAGGGCTTACCAGAGAACTGGTCCCTGTTGCCCTGGTTCTGTGGACCACCTCTGCCGTTTGGACGGTGTCTTCCATTTCTACCCCCTCCTCTGCCTCTAGAGGGGGTATCGGTATGGAAAGCTGCTTGAGGTTTTCAGAACTACATTTTTCCACTTCGTTGCCCTTTGGGGTACGGTCTGGCTGGAGTGGAAAAATGGACCCCTACAGCAGACATTGTCTTCCCTTCCTGTTCACGCCTAGTAAGTGTCTCCTTAACTTTGGGTGCGAACAAGGCGGACCCGTCAAATGGGGTATTGACAAATGAAGATTTAAAGGCTTCCGCAAAGGAGCAAAGGCGCATCCAGGATTGCCTCCGAAGAGCTATTGCTGAGCCTGCTGCCCTACTCGATCCATCGGTCGCATATGAAATGAGGCGCATGGATGACTTTACTATTGAGTTGAGGGTGTTGAGTTGTGCAGTCACCTTTTCCGAGACTGCATCAGCTCTATTACCCTGAAGAGCATCTCCCAGCTCTTTTAGGAGATCTCGTTGAAGGCTGGTAAAATGTGTCAGGTAGTTGAGCGACCTCATGGAAAATGCCGCAGAACTAAATATGCATTTCCCATATCTGTCCATCATCCTAGAATCTCTATTAGGAGGATGGACAGCAGAAGAGGTTTCCAACATCTCTTTCTTGGTGGCCGCCGCCACCACCATGGCATCAACTGGGACTCCTTTTGTAAGAAAGGCCTTGTCGGTGGGGGAAGTAATAAATTTATTGGGCCTCCATGGGACCGGTTCCACTGAGTCAGGGGATTCCCACGCCCTTCGAGCAACCAGTTCCATCGAAGGGTGGCGTAACCCAGGAGGTGGATGGTTGAGATCCGAAGGCCTTCAGGAGAACCAACTCATCCTCAGAAGGGGCAAGGGACTGCCAATCATCCCTCTGCCTTAAGATTTCCAATATGTCTGCGAAGGAGACATCTTCTGAGGGGGACCGTGGGGACCCTTCTGATTCTTCCAAGTCGATATCAGATGTTAGAGATTCCTGTGGGGAATCCAAGTGCCTCCTCTTGCACAATCTCTTCCTGCGGACTTCACTGGTGGGGGCGTCCGGTAAAGTTCCCAGAGAGGAGGGGTCATCCAATGGGGATACCAGAGTCCCTGGTTCCCAATGCTTTGTGGGGATCTGCGGGGAAGAGGTAGAACGAGGCCCATTTGGGGAAGGTGATGACATATCTGAGGAGGTAGTGGTCTTGGCAGCCATGACCTTCCTCATGGCATCGAAGGCACCAGAATCCCGGTCCGAGAAGTAAGTCGGCTCCGAAGAGACCGGCAGCTCTCCCCAGACCGAGACCCTCCGCTCCAATCCAGAGGACGGAGCCAAGGCCACCTGCGCTGAAGCCCCAAGTGGAAGAGTCGGAACCGAAGTATCGGTTCGACTCTCCACCCCGAAGCCGGGAGGAACTGTCGGCCCCAAGATTCCTCGGTCGAAACCGAGATGATCAAGGTCGATGGAGTCGAGGGAGGAGGATCAAACCTCAGCTCCAAGGGTTCTACCAATATCGGTTCCGTCTGACCCGGCTCCGACCGCTCGATTGGCTTCGGAGGAGGTGGTGGAGAAGCCATGGGGGGCAGTTCAGTCTTCGAAGCCGAGTGGTTCGAAGCAGATAGCATTTTGGCCAGGGCTGGGTTCTCTAAGAGCCTCTTAACCACTCGGTCCAGATCCACATCGGAAAGCCTGGAAGAATGAGTCGAGGGATGGGTCGAAGGGGCCGAAGATGGAACCGATTGAAGAATTGGAGACTGAGGGGTCTCCAATATCGGTTCCACAACTGGACCCCGAGGCAAGGACTCGATACACGGCTCCAAGGACTGTGGAGCCGATGCACGGACCATGCTTGAGGAACTCAGAGCCAATGACTTGGGCTCTGAGGATCCTTTGGAAGACTTCGACCCCTTCGAAGCCTTGGAAGAGGTGTCAGCCTTATCTAAAGAAGCCTGAAATTCAGGTTTTAGGAGTCCTCTATCCACCAATTTCCTGTGCCTTTCCAGGAGGACCCTGGTGCTAAAGGAATGGCAGATAGAGCACACCTCTTGTAGGTGTACCGAGACTAAGCAGTAGACGCAGGTGGAGTGATTGTAAGTAACAGACATTTTCTGACCACACTCACACCTTTTAAACCCTGATTTTTGTTTTTCAGACATGGTTCAACAATAACAACACACACTATGATATAGTTAAAGATATGTATAAATGTATATATCTTAACAGTCTACTAAAATCACACTACGTATAGAGTTTTAAAAGTCTAACAAACAACTATTAGCTAAGGTATACATAACAACTACCACTCTAACTGTGTGTGTGTATGTATATATATATATATATATATATATATATATATATATATCAAAAAACACACACAAAACGGCTGACAGAGCCCTGTCACACCCAAGGAAAGGCCAAAGACCTGAAGAAAAGGAAGTATTTAACGTTCTAAGAATCTAACTAACCAGAATCCTAACACTATACTATTTAGACACAAAGAACAAATTTTTGAGAAAAAAGAAGTTATAACTAGAAATTTAAATTCACTGGCCCGAGCTAACTCCGATGAGCTGTTGATCCGTTACAGCGGCAAACTAGATCTGGGGATGTACAGTAGAGCTACATGGGATATACACTAGGTCTCGAGCTTCTCAGAGTCTGAGCTTGAAAAGCGGCCGATTCGGAGCCGAGGGATCAGCTCCGACCCACATGTAAGAACAAAACGGCGAGATAGAACAACTTCACATCAGTTATTAACTTTCTCTGACATTAGTCAAAAAGCACATGAAAGTTTTCCAATAGAGTACTTAGCTTTACATATCTTCTTTTTCTGGTGTGGACCGAATGATGCACTGAGCAGCACTGTATTAAGAAAGAACTGAAGTTATGGCACTGGCCAACTCCATTTATACCCACACATAGTGATGCTGGGTAGGGCATCTGCAGGCTTCAGGAGGAGGGGAAAACATTCTCTGGTAGTCCGGCCAGCCAAGGGCTTTCACAGCAGGAAATCCTATATGTCAGGACTGCAACAGTGAAACATGAAGAACATACATTTGCCTTCAACAAAAGGGAGTCACCACAATTATCTTTGTGAAATCTTTCTGAATATTTAGAATGACCCTGGATATCAGTGGAAAGGAGTACAGTAACATTCCTGCCCATAGGAATGAGGAAGTATTCATCCTCCAGGCCTCTTTGCAAGGAATATTAGAGCAAAAAATCTTTAAATGTATGTTATAAATGGAGGCAAACAGATCTATTAGAGGAATTCCACACAGATGAATCAATTCCCGAAGACCCCATGGCTTAAGTTTCCATTTGTGAGGGTCTGTCCTGGCCCACCTCAGCTTCATAGGTAGGTACTAGGCTATCAGCCCTGGGGCCTATACAAGCCAAGCCAAAAAGGTACCCTGGCTTTTGCCACCCAAGAAAATTATTTTCCTGTGCCACTGTCGAGCAGCGCCACAGAGGTGATCCCCGGGGTGAATTTCCTACTTCCCATCAAATCATCAAGATTTTTCTTGAGTGCTAATGAGGAGCTTTGTTTGATATAGATAGGTAGTTTAATCCAGAGTATGGGAAGTCTCTGGGACAGGAATCTATCCCTCTGGCATGTTCTGTTTATTGTGGTGACAAGGTTTAGGCCCCTAGAGCGTGTAGCTCGGAGGGATTGGGATTTCTTTAAGTGGAGCATGTCCAACAGCTCTGGATTTGACATAGCTTTGTATGTTAGGCAGAGATCACCTCTGAGTAGGCGATATGCGATGGAGTAAAGCTGGAATTTTTTTAGACGGTCTGCGTAGGGCATCTGTTTGAGGCCGGTAATCCTCTTTGTGAGGTATTTCTGCGGCCTTTCCAGTTGTTGCAGATGTCTTGTGAGGTACATACCAAAAGGGGTGTTGTACTCTATAATGGGTTTAATGAGTGATGAGTAGAAGGGAACAATGACCTCTTTTTTCTGGATTCCCTGTGTCCCAAGGTCTCATCACACTTTCGGTGTTAAGTGTACTACCGCCTATGTTGTAGTTCATGGGTACAGAGTTTTTATCAAAGGGGATGACAATTGTTTGTGTTTGTTGTGCTTGTTTTATGTTTTTTTTTTGTTTGTTTATGTTTTACATTGAGGGGATGTAGGCAGCCTGTAGGGAAAGGATGAAATGAGGTGCTGGGTTCAGGTTGCCATAGCTAATCTGCAAACGGAGTATGATCTGGTTCTCCCCTGTTTGTTTATGTGCTGCATCACTGTCGTAATGGCATTAGTATGCTTATTCTCTAGTCATCTGGGATATGCCTTTCTCACCAACATGTTGATCATACTGCTGTGAACTTGTATAAGCCTGCTGCTTTTCTTGACTTCCATTTTACTTACTACTGTTCTTATTTCTTATACAGTAGGCTCCAATTCTTCTTTCATCATAGGCTGTGTATGGAGAAGTACAGCTCTTGTGGGGTCGTCTTCATTCAGAAGCTGCCTGAAGTACTCTTTTCTACTGCCTTTGATGTCATCAGGACTGGTGAGCAAATTGTTGCTGGCATCCCTTCAGAATGGTGTTTGACTATCTTCTTTAGCTTTCTTTGCCTTGCAATCTTCTTTGTGCCCTGTAATAAGTCATTTTCCATAACCCTGTAGAGTGCACCTGATGCCTTGTTCTTTGCTACTGCAACTCCTATCTTAGCCTCTTTGTTAGCCAAACAGTGTTCTTTCTCAGTATATCCCATTCTATCTCTCACTTTTTCCTGCACTCCTCCTTTCTTTTGTTGGCTTCCTTATGCACCTTATATATCTATAACCACACCATTTCTAGTCTGTCCTTCTCTGGAATAGCAGCTTTACTGCACTGCACTTCCATCTCATTTACTGGATGCAAAGGATGTTCAGCCTCCTCCTTAACATTATGTCGTTCACTTACAAACTGTCCTGTAGTAATCCTCAGTTCATGCTTGGTTGATTGGTTTTATGTCCAGCTTTCACGCAACAGAAAGCTGGCAACTGGACACCTGCCAGCCAGTAGTTTATTGACCTGGGGTTGCTGGGCTTTATGGTGGGCGCACACTGGTCTAACAGGGGCACACAGACTCCTCCCACTGTTAACATGGGTTCCTGGTGTAGGTCGGATTAGGCCGGACCGTCAAACTACTTATCAACAACAAATAGACATGCTCATTTTGGGAGGCATTAGTCAACATGACCGAATCAACTACAGCCAATTTTTACACTGTAGAGTGGCTAGCCCTGACATGGCTCACCGTCTGTGATCTGTGTTCTCCTTTCCTGAGGATACTGCACCCCACAGTCGATGCACAACATGGTTGGTCTATACAACTCATCCCCCTACTAAAGGCACAATCTAGAACCTATGCTGCTGCTCACAACTTCATTCTTGGGTGAGTTTGAGGTGGAAACACTCTACATGTTTTTAGGAGGAACCCCACAAAGATACACAGAGAACATGCAAACTTCATCCAGGCAGAGGTCAGGATCGAACCTTGTGCACGGGAAGTGAAAACGCTAACCATTATGGCAGCTGGTCTCTGGAATCTTATTACTCTGCAGTTACTACATGTCAAATATTACTCTTGGGCCTAAAGAACACAGCTCAGTCAGAAAAATATTACCTTTGTTATTCCCTACAACCCAGGGTTTAGCAGTGAAAATCACTGTGTGGACAACCTGAGAACTTCTTTACCCTGAAAAATTCTTCCTTTTTGTCTGGCAGTTTGCACAAAGTCAAAAAATAAGAACAGCCTAAGCCTGCACAGTCCCATTTGCTTCTGACATGCAAAAACTAGTACACATACACAAAGTAAATGATACAACATGGACGCTGGTAAAAAACAGCACAGTGTCAATGAACGCAAAACAGTGTAGCTTCAGTAGTCTTACTGGTTGAGTGCTAGACACTCATTTTCTTTTGTTTGATAATCAAATTAATATGACATTAACTCAATCCTCAGTGCCAGAATTACAAATCATGCAAACCAACAGAACACTGCAGCTTATTTATGCTATCCTAATCATTACCTGCAAAACTGACGATGCTAATAAAAATGGATATAATCAAGTAATGATAGCATTTATGTGCTGAAAAAGCAGCAAGAATTGTACTACTAAAGAAAAAGAATCTATGGCAACAAACAGGTCACATGGAAGATGACTAAAGTGCAGGACGAAACTAAGCATGACTATGCAAAAACAGATCTACAGTCCCTCAAACAACCTAAAAATGCATAATGATCATACTCTAAGTTAAGTGAAACTAAATTAATCATAATTTGGTACTTACATCATACTGCTGAGGAAAGTTCCTGATGGAAGGGAGTGGTCGGACAGCAACCCACTTCTTCCGTTCTTTGGACATAATAAGGAGGACCCTTCGTTCTTTGGTCCAGCTGGAAAGACAGACAGAAGTTATAAAGTTAGCCAGAGCATTTACTAATTTAGAAGAAGAAATATTTTATAAGTGTGATTTAATTAAAATCACTCTGATCACTTAAAGCTGGGATTGTAAAAAAAAGGCATCAGACTGTTCATTTACAGTGACAGCGAGTCTATTCTATTAGTGAAAAAGTGAACAGGATGCAGTGTATGTCTTGTTTAATCTCCTAGCTGTCTTTTCTTTCTTACACGTCAACTCATTTTCAAGGAGCACTTCATATAATACATGTCACCAGTAAAATGATAAACAAATGTAACAGGCAAAGGTAATAAATAAACAAATGTAACATATGATTGTTCTTCCTTACCCGACAGCATACTACCCAAACTAATGTACATGTTTTACTCCGTACAGTCGTGTACTTCAAAAGTAAATCAGGCTGCATTGTGCTTCCTTTTGAAGCAAAAAATAACCCATTATGAATATCAAGCCACAGTTGGGGCCTATCAGAAATAATTTTTTCTTCAATGTGCACTTTGGGTGTGAAGATTAAAACAGAAAACTAGTCTTATTTCATGGAAGAAAAAAAATCAGTGACAATTTAACTCAAATAAGTAATTTCCAATTTTGTTTTATTTATTTTACATTTTTGTCGACCAGGTATACCCAATGGGCAAACTGCCCCGTATCAGGGGCAACCTGTAGGTACTGTCTGGTTAAGTGACTTGCTCATAGTCACACAGTAGGCAAATGGGGTTCCTATTAGAACAGCAAAAATGCATTTTGTCAAATGCGTTTTTCGTCAACACATGTAGGGAGAGAACAGGCAAAACAGCGAAGGGGCTGTTCAGCTAATTCTTTCCCTGGGAAAGAAGTCGCTTGACTGCTTCGTTGCTTTGCCTGTTCTGAAGTGTAGTGTGGGTCCTTGTCCAGTATAGCTCCCGAGCGTGATTGTGCAACAGTTACTGACCTTAGGGCTAGGGTGCGGGTTAAGGTAAGTGCATATGTATGAAAGGGTTTACTGTTTATTTTGCATTACATGTATGGTCGAGTTACGTGTGTATGTGTTTTCAGCTATTTACTTTTGTTTTGGGGGGGTAGGATTATGGTTAAGGTAAGTGTGTATGTGTTTGGAACTGTTAATGTAAATTTGCGAGGCAGCATATGGCATATGGTTAGGATGCAGGTTAAGTGCACGTTTTAAAATGTTTACTGCTTTTTTTTTTGTTAGATGTATGGTTGGGTTATGTGCATATGTGTATTTAGTGGTTTACTTTTTTTTGGGGGGGGTATAATTAAGATTAGGGTATGTTAAGTTTTTTTTGGGGGGGGGGGGTGGAACAGAGATTTCTTTCCCTAGGAAAGAAATCACTGTTCTGTGGTTTCGACATTTTCAGCATTCGCTGAATACGTGTCGATGAAACACCGTTCGCAGTTTTCAGCGTTCGGTGTTTTAATATGAACCCGGCAAATGAAGGTGAAAGGAATAAAGCCATGTAAGCTAGGCATAGGAATCAGCTCATTAACAGGTCACAGCTTTAGTAGTCTGTATTGCCTGCCAGACAGAATGCCAGTCTTGCATCAGAATTTTTCACAGAAAGTGATCTAAAGGGAAGAAGAACCTGGCAATATAACTCAGAAGTTAAGGTTATGAACTAACACATTTCATTTTACGACTCTGGATCTGACACTGTCAACTGCCATACGTAAACTGTACAACTCAAAGTAAGTCACTTAACCACACGATGCTCCACAATTGTCCCTGAAAAGTAGCATTCCTGCTCAGTAGGTTTACCTTTTAGCAAATGGAATAAAACATGTACAATTTATTGCATTTTAACGGTCTCACAATGACCTGACTCACTGAACCAATGACTATGTGGGAGCCCAATAAGGAGAAATCATTTCACCATATGTGTGGGCTAAGGTCCATAACCTGGAGAAATGCATCCAAGCAAAAAATGATGAAGCAATGACAAAAATAATAAACTGCAATGCATACCTTATCTATGGATGTTTATTTCATTTAACAAAGAGCTACACACAAATACATCAACCAGACTAAGATATCCATACAGAAAATAGGAAAACATGTATAAAACTGTTAAGTGAAAAAAAAAACACAAAATAGGCATTTTTAGTGTGGAAAGCTCTACAACCAAGATAGAATTTTTATATATTACCCATGAGGCTGCTTAACCTAAGGAAGCAGGACAATACTTCCTTATTTCCAGTACCATTACATGCAATTAAACAGGACACAGCGTAATAATACAGTACTAGACAAAAGTACCACTTTATCACTTGCAGTGCTCCCAAGCAGGTGATGTTTATAAGCCAGAGCAGTGGTCAAGGACAGTAAAAAAACGAACAGAATTAAAAAAAATTAACATTTAAAAAAATTTAAAGCCTAAGTGTAAAACAGAAGCAGGAGACAATACAAGGGCAAGAACCAAACCTGAAGCTTCAGGACTATGCAGCAGCATATATGCTATAAAGAAGACTATACCATGTGATACTTCTTACCCTTGAACAGCTAGGTTAAGAGACACGTTTAATACTTTACCCAAGCTACAGGACAGAATTACAACTTCCCATCAAGCCAGGTGGGAGATTATTTCAAAGTTAGGTGCCACTGCAGCAAGAGTTTGTACCAAGAGCTTATAGGTTCATAGGTTCATACTAGGCTATCTGCCCTAGGGCATTTATAAGCCTAGCCAGAGTGTGTTTGGCTTTCGCCACCCATTTTAAATTAATTTTGCTATGCCCTTTT
The DNA here is from genome assembly GCF_019279795.1 of Protopterus annectens. Lineage (NCBI taxonomy): Eukaryota > Metazoa > Chordata > Ceratodontiformes > Protopteridae > Protopterus > Protopterus annectens. The sequence goes on from NC_056726.1 coordinate 433,309,050, forward strand.
TCGAGGTTAGTATACTGTGCCTCTGTCTAACAGTGACACAGAAGTGATACCCGGGGTAAACCTACGATCTCCCATCCACTCATCAAGATTCCTCCTGAAGAGAGTCAATGTGGGACTCTGCCTAACCTGGACTGGGATTTTATTCCAGAGTAAAGGGAGCCTCTGGGTTATGAATCTGTCCCTCCAACATGTCCTATTTATTTCAGTGCTGAGGTCCAAGTCTCTCGAGCGTGTAGCTCGATGGGATTTGGATTTTCTGAGGTGCAGCATGTCCATTAATTCCGGGTTGGACATGGCTTTATACATCAGGCACAGATCGCCTCCGAGCAGACAGTATGCCATTGAGTAGAGCTGGAGTTCCTTTAACCGGGCAGCATATGGCACCTGTTTGAGCCCTTTGGTCCTCTTGGTGAGGTACTTTTGGGGTCTTTCCAGTTGCTGCAGGTGTCTGGTAAGGTACATCCCAAAAGGGGCATTGTACTCAATTATGGGCCTGATGAGGGATGAGTAAAGAGGCACGATGACCTCCACAGATCTAGATGTGAATCCCTTCATGATTAGGTGGGCTATATAAAATGTTTTTCTAACCACTTTGGCCACGTGGTTGTCAAATGAGAGACTGCTATCAGCTTGGGTCCCCAGGTCCCTAATTACTTCTTCTGTACTTAATGGATTACCACCTATGTGGTAATTTGTGGGCACTTTGTTTTGCCAAGGGGATGACTATACACTTTTTGACGTTTAGCTTGAGGCCATGGCTCTGGCACCGGTTGTCTGTTTCTATGAGGCCCATTTGGAGGATGCTTGTGTCGGCTGGAGAGTCGATTATGGCGCCCAGTTTGCAGTCATCTGCGAACTTGGTCAGCCACAGTCCTTCAGTGTTGGCCTGTACCTCCGAGAAATATATACCGAACAAGAGAGGTCCCAGGACTGAGCCTTGCGGGACGCCACTTGTAACTGGTTTGGAGTCTGACATGGCTCCAGCAATTCTAACCATGTGGGTTCTGTCCTTGAGCCAGTTTGCAACCCATCTAGTGACATAGGGGTTTATATTTAAGCTGGTGAGCTTATCTATAATGCCTGAGTGGGGTATTGTATCGAAGGCTTTTGCGAGGTCCAGGTAGGCTGTGTGGACCACCTTTCCCCTCGTCAGTGGCCTTGGTGACTGTTTCAAAGAAATCGACCAGGTTTAAGAGGCAGGATCTGCCGTTAACAAAGCCGAACTGGGTGGGATCCAGTGTCTGTAGGTCCCCAATATCTTTATTTATCAGGTCCATGATGATCCTTTCCATAGCTTTGCAGACCAAGCTAGTCAGGCTTATGGGGCGATAGTTTCCAGGATCCGTTGAGGCACCACCTTTGCGGAGAGGGACCACTGTTGCTGTACGCCACTCTTAGGGTACATATCCTGTAGTAAGGCTGAGATTGAACAGTAGTTTTAGGTTTGGGTTTAGCTCTTCTTGGGAGTTCATGTAGGACGCAGCCCGGGACACCGTCTGGTCCCTTTGATGCTGTGTTTTTTGCTTTGGAGAGGCCGGCTCTTACCTGAGCATCTGAGATGTCAGGGTTCAGCACTCTGCTGGGATAGATATTTGCCCTTTTGGTGGGGAGGGGGGGGGAGTTTGCGCTGAACCTGTCAGCTAGGATGTTGGCAATGTCTGTGGGTTTGGTGTATTTTTTGTCATTTTAGACTAATTCTGAGCATATCTGGGAATTCCCACCCAGGTTCCTAACATAACTAAAGAAAGCCTTGTGATTATCCTTAGTGTCCTGTGCAATTTTTCTCTCGAAGCTGGCCTTAGACAATTTTATGAGTGCCCGTAGTTTTTTGCTAATACTGATCAGAGATGCCTTCCCTTTTGGGATTTTGCTCTATCATGTAGTAGCTTCCTCCTTCTATTGTATAGTTTGTTTATGGCTGGGGTCCACCAGACAGGACATCTGCCTTTGGAGGATTGGGTCTTGGTTTTATTTGAGATTGCATGATCCATGCATTCCTGAAGGTGTTCATAGAATGCGTTTATAAAGGCTTCTGCGGTCTGGGCCGTATTTTCCACAGGCCCGGGGGCTTTGAAGGATTCCACCTCGGTTTTGAGGAGTGTGAAATTTGTTTTAGAAGTTTTTCACTGTGGTTTTCTGGGCAGGGGGTGGGGTCGGGATGTGAATATCCAGTGAGATTAGTTTATGGCCTGATCTTAGCAGTGAGGGATACACTTCTGGTCTGGAGCATAAAGTACCCATGTTGGTGATGATCAGGTCCAGTATGTTTTCCCCTCTTGTGGGAGTGGTAACAAGTTGTTCCATAGCATTTGAGTTTATAATTTCTAGGAACCTTTGGGCTAGGGTGTTGGAGCTAGAGTAATGCTCCCAGTCTATGTTTGGGTAGTTGAAGTCGCCCAATATAATGGTGGTGGAGAGAACTTCATATTTTACAGTGTTCTCAGGAAGGCCGAGTGGGGTTCCTGGGTTTGGGAGGGTGGTCTGTAGCAGGCTATAAACTGGAAGGCAGTTTTACCCACTGTTAGTTGCACATGGATAGTCTCTGATGCTTCGTGCTGTGCCACCAACCTGGAGGTGTGGGTATCTTTGACGAATATTGATACTCCCCCTCCTTTTGTGGTTCAGTCCAAGTTTTGGGGCCGAAAAGCATGGTATGAGGTATAACCTGGTAGTGCTGGGGTGCTCTCGGGAGCCTTGAACCAGGTTTCTGTTACTGCACAGATATCGATGTTCTCCATGCTAAGGAGAGTTTGAGTCGTGCATCTTGAGGTTTAGACTTCTGGCTCAGTAGCATTACTCTTAGTTTCTTATCCCTTGTGATACCTATGGAGGTGGGTTTGTCTTTTGAGCCTCCTAAAAGGCACTATGGGGTAGCAAGAGCCTTTGCCAATATCCAAAGCCCAGGGTGATAGGTGCAAGCCGTCCCTAGCGAAGCATCGTGGCTTGTCGAGCATGTCATCCCAGGCTGACAGGCATTGGATCCCCTTTGAATGACACCAATACTTAAGCCAATTGTTGAAATTGATCATCTTGTCTTCATATTGTGGCATCATTCTTGGTGAGGGTAAGATGCTACTCAAGGTCAGGGTTATACCGGCCTGGGCTACATGCTCTGAGAGCTCCTCTGTGTCTCTTTTCATGTAGTCCAGGGAGGTACGTCTCAGGTCATTCACACCAGCATGGACAATGACTGAGTCATATTTGTACTTGCCTTGGAGTGACCCGAGTGCTTGTGTTATGTGGCGGATTCTAGCGCCCAACAGGCAGCTCACCGTGACCTTCTCCTTGTTCAGCCTGGTGAGCGGACGTCAGTGTGCCTGACGATAGAGTCACCTATTACAAGTGTATCAGGTGTGTGTTTAGCCTTAAGGGCTGTGACTGTTCGCACACTGGCTTTGTGAGCTATGTGTTGCATGTGTTTTGTTTTAGGGTAGCGGTTGCTTGGATGTCTGCTTTGGAGGTCTCTGCTGCTTAGTCAGATTTTTATTTAGAGCCTCCGAGTATGTTTTTGTGTGTTTATGTGTTTGGTTTGCTGTCGTGGTAGGTCTATGTGAGACTGGAATTGTAGTGAGTGTGGTTTCCTTCTCCTCCTGACTGGTTACGCCAGTACTGAGTTGAGAGACCTTAGCCTCCAGTTTGGCTATATGGTTGCATCTCTCACATGTGTTCGAATTTGTTGGGAGGAGGAGAGGGTTGCCTGTGTACATGAGGCAGTTGTAACATTGCCTCAAGATTCCCAGATTCACCAGCTGGACCGGAGAGGAGATTGACAACTGACCTTTGGACATGCTAGAATAGTATTGGAAATTCCTTTATAATTGAAAAAAGGGCCAATGGGGAACAAGGTACTCAAGGGGAGTTTGTGAGGGTGTAGTGCTTTTAATTTTTTAGTGCCGACTTATATAATTGCTTTAGTGAGCAAGTGCCAGGTAACTTAAATGCAATGTGTTACAGGTAACTTAAATGCAAAAACGACAAACAGTAACTTTCTTTCCAGTGAAACAAGGAAATAAGTACAGTAAGCAACGCAGATATCACTAGGGATCCACAGAAGCGCTGAAAAGCCGCGTTTTAGGTGGAATTAGCTTTTCAGGGAAATAACAAGCAAACAAACAACAAGCATACAAACAATGCTAGATTCAGCAGGCCTAGATCTAGTCTATGCTACAGCAAACAAGGTGTACCATTTTCAGTAAGAAACAGTTCAAATATGCAGGCACTATAAGCCATTAACCAGAAATTCCCAGCTCAGAAGGGCAGAGTCCAGCCTCTCCTCTCACAAGAGTGCAGACCACAAACCTTCTTAATGTAAAATAACTGGCCTGAAGCCCAAGTGCTTAAACCAGAACTAATACACTTTTAGAATAACAGACACTGAGCTCTCAATCAGCAGTTCCCAACTTAGAAGGATGTAAGCTACTTGTCCTGCCACTACAGAGCAGGCCACAAACCTTCCTAATGTAAAACAACTGGTCTGAAGCCCAAGTGCTTAATCCAAAAGACTTAGAATGATAGCTACACTTTAATCAAGTTACTACCAAGCAGTAATAAATACAATTGAATACTTTAAAGAATGCCTGGATTAGTGCTCAAGTTATACAAACAAAGCTAGATTCAGCAGGCCTGGATCTAGTCTATGCTACAGCAAACAAGGTGTACCAATTTTAGTAAGAAGCAGTTCAAATATGCAGGCACTACAAGCCTTTAACCAGAAATTCCCAGCTCAGAAGGGCAGAGTCCTGCCTCTCCTCTCACAAGAGTGCAGACCACGAACCCTCTTAATGTAAAATAACTGGCCTGAAGCCCAAGTGCTTAAACCAGAATTAGTATACTTTTAGAATAACAGACACTGAGCCCTCAATCAGCAGTTCCCAACTTAGAAGGATGTAAGCTACCTATTCTGCCACTACAGTGCAGACCACAAACCTTCTTAATGTAAAACAACTGGTCTGAAGCCCAAGTGCTTAAACTAAAAGGCTTAGAATGAGTTACACCAAGCAGTAATAAATACAATTGAGTACTTTTAAGATGACGCGAAAGCAAAATAAAGTAGGAAGAAAGAGAAATACAGTAAAAGCAGATAATTTTTTTTTTTTTTTTTTAGTGGAAAGAGAGAAAGGAGTAGCAGAAACTAAGCTGATTGGCCTTCTCAAATGTTCTCTCTGTACTGGGTAGAATGAGGTAATGACACTAGACTGGGAGGAGGGTCCCAGATCAAATTTACACTAGGGGCGGGCAACTGCAAAGCCACCAACTACAAAAACACTATACCAACAGGAAGGGAGGGTGGGAAACAACCTGCAGAAATGTTTCTTACAGCTGAAAAGCAGCAGTGAGACTTTAAATGAAAGTTTTGAACAGCTAAAGGAGCCTCTAGAAACAAACAACCCAACAGATGCTTAATAAAAGTGGACAATTTCCAGTTAATACCTCACACACAGTGAAACTAGCTAGAAAAATACACAGTATACAAAGTGCTATAAATAACAAAGAAATATAGAACAAAATAAACAAAAAATAGGATACTTAATGTTATATATTATAGCTCCGAGTTTCCTCAGTGTCCTTCCTTCGATCAGCTCAGTGTGAAATGGCAAAACACACACAACTGAACTTCTTAGGTAACAGAAAGTTTAAACCTGAGACAGCTTTTAAGAAAAAAATCTCAAAAGAACCAATGAGGTGCTTAGTCTAAGCTGTAGTCCAGGTGACCTCAGTCAGCCAATGACCTCAAACAATTCTCTCTCACTGAAATGCCTGATGGCTTTGGCTAAAACAAGATGCCCCTGAATATGTGCTCAGACACACAGCCTCCACAAACACTAGGCCCAAATACAAGCCTGAATATGGAAATGCTACAAATATCCCGACTACTTAGAACAACTGCAGAAATGTTTCTCACAGCTGAAAAGCAGCAGTGAGCCTTTAAATGAAAGTTTTAAACAGCTAAAGGAGCCTCTAGAAAAAGAGTTTAACTGCAACAAGTTATCAGAAACAAACAACCCAACAGATGCTTAATAAAAGTGGACAATTTCCAGTTAATACCTCACACACAGTGAAACTAGCTAGAAAAATACACAGTACACAAAGTGCTATAAATAACAAAGAAATAAAGAACAAAATAAACAAAAAAACAGGATACTTAATGTTATATATTATAGCTCCGAGTTTCCTCAGTGTCCTTCCTTCGATCAGCTCAGTCTGAAATGTTTTGATGACTGCAAGACTGATGGCAGAGTCATAAGTTACAGATCTCTGGATTGTGTGTGTAGGGGGGGGGTGTATTCTGGGGAAAAATTCTCAACAGTAGTAGTTCATAATTCCCCAAATCATCACCATTACAGAACTGTTTCTCTAAAAGGTGACCTGGAGGATGAACATTCTGAAAGGACCCAGAATAAGTCCGCTATACAAGGAGGTTCCACCCAGCCACTGGGGATGCACAAGCCAGTGCATTTCTTTGTGCCGGTCCCAAGCCCGGATAAATGGGGAGGGTTGCATCAGGAAGGGCATCCGGCATAAAACTTTGCCAAACCATTCATGCGGACAGCAAAAAAATATTTACATACCGGATCGGTCGAGGCCCAGGTTAACAACAACCGCCACCAGTACTGTTAGCCAACATGGTGCTGGTGGAAATTGGGCTACTGTTGGCCGAAGGAGGAGAAGAGGCGGAAGGCATGGCCGAACGCAGGAAGAGAGGAGAAAGGCTAAGGAATGTGGTAGTCAGGGTCGGAACTTTGAATGTTGGCAGTATGACTGATATAGGGAGAGAGCTAGCAGATATGATGGACAGAAGGAAGGTTGGTATATTGTGTGTGCAAGAGACCAGATGGAAGGGGAGTAAGGCTAGGTGTATCAGAGGTGGGTGACATATAAGAGTGGAGGAAGATGCATACAGGTGGATTATATCTTATGTAGGAGGGCCAGTTTGAAGGAGGAAAGTGTAGTTAGGCAGCATAGGATGGTGGTTTGTAGGATGACGTTTGTGATCAAGAGGAAGAGTGTAAGGGCAGCACCAATGATCAAATGGTGGAAATTGAAAAAGGGTAATTGTGAGGTGGAGTTCAGGGAAGAGTTAAGACAGGCACTAGGTGGTAGTGAAGAGTTACCAAACAGCTAGGTAACTACAGCAGAGCTAGTAAGGGAGAAGGCTAGAAAGGTGCTTGGTATGACATCTGGACAGAGGAAGGACGACAAGGAGACATGGTGGTGGAATGAGGAAGTACAGGAGAGTATACAGAGAAAGAGGTTGGCAAAGAAGAAGTGAGATTGTCAGAGAGATGAAGAAAGTAGACAGGAGTATAAGGAGATGAGGTGCATGGCAAAGAGAGAGGTGGCGAAGGCTAAGGATAAGGCATACGAAGAGTTGTATGAAAGGTTGGACACTAAGGAGGGAGAAAAGTACCTGTACTGATTGTCTGGACAGAGGGACCGAGCTAGGAAAGATGTGCAGCAGGTAAAGGTGATAAAGGATAATGAGGGAAACATACTCACAAGCAAGGAGAGTGTCTTGAGCAGATGGAAAGAGTACTTGAGGGGTTGATGAATGAAGAGAATGAGAGGGAGAGATGATTGGATGATGTGGGGATGGTGAATCAAGAAGTGCAATGGATTAGCAAGGAGGAAGTAAGGATAGCTATGAAGAGGATGAAGAATGGAAAGGCTGTTGGTCCAGATGACATACATGTGGAAGCATGGAGGTGTTTAGGTGAAATGGCAGTGGAGTTTCTAACCAGATTGTTTAATGAAATCTTGGAAAGTGACAGGATAACCGAGGAGTGGAGAAAAGGTGTTTTGGTACTGATTTTTAAAAATAAGGGTGATGTGCAGAGCTGTAGTAACTATAGAGGGATTAAATTGATCAGTCACAGCATGAAGTTATGGGAAAGAGTAGTGGAAGCTAGGTTAAGAAGAGAGGTGATGATTAGTGATCAGCAGTATGGTTTCATGCCAGGAAAGAGCACTACAGATGCGATGTGTGCTCTGAGAGTGTTGATGGAGAAGTACAGAGAAAGTCAGGAGGAGTTGCATTGTGTTTTTGTAGATTTAGAGAAAGCATATGACAGGGTGCCTAGAGAGGAGTTGTGGTATTGTATGAGGAAGTCGGGAGTGTCAGAGAAGTATGTAAGAGTGGTACAGGATATGTATGAAGGTAGTGTGACAGCGGAGAGGTCTGCGGTGGGAGTGACGGATGCATTTAAGGTGGAGGTGGGATTACATCAAGGATCAGCTCTGAGCCCTTTCATATTTGCAATGGTGATGGACAGGTTGACAGACGAGATCAGACAGGAGTCCCCGTGGACTATGATGTTTGCAGATAACATTGTGAGAGAAGAGGAATGAAGGTCAGCAGGACTAAGACAAAATATATGTGTGTGAATGAGAGGGAGAATAGAGGAATGGTGAGGATGCGAGGAGTAGAGGTGGCGAAGGTGGATTAGTTTAAATACTTGGGATCAATAGTTCAGAGTAATGTTAAGTGTGGAAGAGAGGTGAAGAAGAGAGTACAGGTAGGATGAAGTGGGTGGAGAAGAGTGTCAGGAGTGATTTGTGACAGACGAGTACCAGTAAGAGTGAAAGGGAAGGTCTACAAGAGGATAGTGAGGCCAGCTATGTTATATGGGTTGGAGACAGTGGCATTGACAAAAAGGCAGGAGTTTGGGATGGATGTGGCAGAGTTAAAAATGTTAAGATTTGCACTGAGTGTGATGAGGGTGGACAGGTTTAGGAATAAGTATATTAGAGGGTCAGCCCAGGTTGGAAGGTTTGGAGACAAAGCCAGAGAGGCAAGATTACGTTGGTTTGGACATGTGCTGAGGAGGGATGCTAAGTATATTGGGAAAAAGATGCTATGGATGAAGCTACCAGGTAAAAGGAAAAGAGGAAAGCCTAAGATAAGGTTTATGGATGTGGTGAGAGAGGACATGAAGGTGATTGGTGTGACAGAGCACGATGCAGAGGACAGGAAGAAATGGAAACAGATGATCCGCAGTGGCAACCCCCAACGGGAACAGCCGAAAGAAGATAATAATATAACAAGGAGGTTCCAGTCAGCCTTACAATTTCATATCAATTATGCTGAGATATGAAATCTGTATTTATTTCCCTATTGTCACTGGCACAGGAACCTGGCTACTCTGTAGCAGGCACTTGGCTATTTCTGGTCTCTTTTGGAGCCCCACTCAAGTCTAAAACTGAGATGCACAGTTGTTCACTATGACCAAGTTGTTAGCAAAAAGAAGTGGGCCTGTCTACATCCCATATAATCTCATTTACAAAGAGGGAAAAGATAAGGGGACCAGGCACCACAAGACAAAGTTTTGATCCACATCCTCCTATCAAGAATCTACAGATTATATCCTCATTGCAGGTATGAAACTAGGAAACAAAGTCATAAGAAAGCCTGACATCTTCTGAGCCTGAGATGCAGTAGCTGATATATTTAAGCTAACGAAAAGATACAACATCAAACAACATAGGCCTGACAACAAGCTTCTGTGCTATAACCAAGCTTGCACAGTTCGGTGGCCAAGCTTTTAATACATCAAATATTCAGCCAGCTGCAAACTACAGTCACCATGGAACTTGGCACTGGAGCTAATAAACAGTTCCACTACAAAATGTAATAAAAAATGAGAACTTTAAATAAGTTAAAGTGAATGCTAAAATACAAATATATGTACACAAACAAAATTCAGTGGTCATTTATGGGCTCGACCCAATTTCCATAACACTTAACATCTTACAATTTTTAAATATGAAAATAAGATGCCTTCTCATCAGAATATTGCTTAGACTTGCTGTGGATCATTCAAAGACAGTGAACATACAGTATCACAGTGTAATGTTTTCATTACTGTGCAAAGGAGTTCACGGTCTACAAGACAAAACATTGCGGCAATTACACTACTTTCAAAAGTACAGAGCATATGAAAATTTATAGATATGCTAGTATTCACCATTATCAGTTGGTCTTAGAGTGGGACAGCTACACTGGATTAACAGTTGGATTTTTCTCCTTAAAAGCCTGCTGCTTGGTACAGCTCTCAATTCCAAGCTCCCACGTTCAGGGGTGTGCATGCCTCCTGTTAGAAAATGCCACAGAATCATGTGGCAGGCCAGCAAGGTGTATCTGACCCCTACTTCCCAAATCCTCTGCCATGAAACTCAAGTGAGCTGTAATGGTACCACAATAGTCGAAAAACAAGGACATACAGTGATGAGTAAAATACTTGCAAGTCTACCTATCTGCAAGGGAGACAGGATGGACAGTGAGATTGCAAAACATAACTAACAAAAAGGGCTTTCTCAAATATCAGATGACATGGTCGAATAAGTGATTTGTTATAGCATATTCTAATGGGAGACCTCTACAGTGGGTAACAGCCAGGAAGAATCCCCAACAGTACACAATAACTTTCCAGAGAGGATGAATCTGGAGAGGTCTAAAGAGGAAAATATCAGGAAAATTAGTTTTGAAGCAGATGTGACAAAGGAGGCCTGATTCCTGGAATCACAACCTGAGCAATAATGCTTGAGGAAATATATGTATCTCTAAGAAGCTATCCAAGGGCATGCACAAGTGTAAAAATATTTAGCATGTGCAAGTTAGACTGCCATTTCATGGGAAGCCGTTGAGATGTAAACATGTATGTATGTAAATCAGGTCTGTCTGTTAACCAGTTTGTTTGTATTTTATGATGCTGCTATCCATTGGTTCATAGGTGTGTACTAGGCTAATGGCCCTGGAGCCTTTATAAGCCTAGCCCATAGGATTACCCTGGCATCGTGCCACCAATCTTAGTTCCCAGTGCCTCTGTCGAACAGAGCTACTGGAGTGATCCCCAGGGTGACTTTTCTATTTCCCAGCCACTCATCAAGATTTCTCTTGAAGAGGGCCAGTGAGGTGCTCTGTTTGACATGTATGGGAAGTCTATTCTATAGCATGGGCAGTCTCTGGATTATGAACCTGTCCCTCCAGCACATTCTGTTGATTATGTTAATGAGGTTGAGGTCTCTGGAGTGTGTGGTGTGGAGGGATTGGGATTTCTTTAGATGTAGCATTCCTAACAGAGCTGGGTCAGACATGGCTTTGTAAGTCAAGCAGAGATCGCCTCTAAGTAGGAGATATAAGAGGGAGAATAGTTGGGAGTTTTTTGAGTCTGTCCATACAGGACAAGTGTTTAAGGCCTAGGATCCTCTTTGTGAGGTACTTCTGCAGCCTCTCCAGTTGTTGCAGGTGTCTAGTGAGGTACATGCCAAATGGGACATAGTACTTGATGACTAGCCTAATGAGGGAAGAGTAGAGGGAGAAAAAGACCTATTTCTTCCTAGATGCATAACCCTTAGTAATGAGATGTGCCACACAGAAGGACTTTCTGACCACATTGGCAATGTGGTGGTCAAAAGAGAGGTTGCGGTCAACCTGTGTTCCCAAATGTCTTACAAGGTCTTCTGTGTTCAGAGGACTACCATCAATGTGGTAATTCATGGGAACCGGGTTTTTCCCAAAGGGGATGACGACACATTTTTTGGCACTGAGCTTAAGGCCATGGTTCTGACACCAGTCGTTAAGTCTCGGTGAGGCCTTTCTGTAGGATGTCAACATTACTTGGGGAGTTAATAACAGCTCCCAACTTGCAAAAGTCTAAGAACTTTTGTCAGCCAGAGTCCCTTGGTATTGGCCTGGACTTCCGAGAACTAGATACCAAACTGGAGAGGACCCAGAACCGAACCCTGTGGGACTTCATTCATGACTGGTCGGCAGTCTGACTTGGAGTCAGCTACTTTCACACTGTGGGTTCTGTGAGCCAGTTTGCAATCCACCTAGTGATATAGGGGTTAATGCCTAGCTTAGTGAGTTTTTCTATGATTCCTGCGTGGGGAATGGTATCAAAGGCCTTGGCCAGATCAAAGTAGGCTGTATGAGAAACCTTGCCTTCATCCACAGCTCTGGTGACAGACTCATAGAAGCTGAGCAGGCATGGTCTACCCTTCACAAAACCAAACTGTGTGGGATCCAGTGTTTGGAGATTCCCTATATCCTTGTTTATTAGGTCCTTGATGATACGTTTCACAGCTTTGCATATCAGACTCATCAGGCTAATGGGGTGATACTTCCCAGGGTCTGTAGTCGTTCCTCCTTTGTAGGGAGGGATGACTTTAGCAGTGCACCATTCGGTAGGGACAAAGCCAGAGGTGAGGCTGTGGTTGAACAGGCCATACAGGTGAGGTGCCAGTTCACTCTGCAGTTCATGTAGAATACAGCCAGGGATATTGTCAGGTTCCACAGAAGCTGTACTCTTGGCCTTGGACAGTGCTGTTTTAACCTGTGCAGCAGTAATACTGGGTGCCTGGCAATCTACTGGTACTGTGATTGGTCCTTTGGGGGGGGGGGGGGTAAAGTTGGCAATGAATCTCTCAGCCAGTATACTGGCAATATCTGTTGGCTCGGTATAGAAGGTACCATTGTGCAGTAGCTCACAGCAAACCTTGTTATTGCTGTAGAGATTCTTTACATAACTATAGAAGGCCTTGTGGTTGTCTTTACTATCTGCTGCAATTCTGTTTTCATAGCTAGCTTTAGAGGATTTGATGAGGGAGTTCAACTTTTTGTTGAGACTGATGAGGGAATTTTTCCAGTCTTGTGACTTCACCTTATTCTGCATCAGTTTCCTCCTCCTGTTGTAGAGTTTGTTTATGGCAGGAGACCACCAGATTGGCTTCCTTTTTTTTTGCAGGAGAGCGCCTTGGTTCTATTGGGTACGGCGAGATACATGCATTTGTGTACATGTTCGTACAGTCCATTGGTGCAGGATGTGGCGGCCATACAGCTATTCTCCAATTGCATGGGTGCCGTGAAGTTAGCCAGATCTGTTTTTAGGAGCCCAAAGTTAGCTTTGGAGAAGTTTTTCATGGTGGATATTTTTGCGGGGTGGTGGGGTGGGGTGGGAGGGATGTGGATTTCCAAGGTGATTAGTTTGTGGATGGATCTAACCAGGGAGGAGTTGACTATTGGTGTAGAGCAACGGTCACCCATGTTAGTAATGACCAGGTCAAGGATGTTGCTACCTCTAGTGGGGGTAAGAATGAGCTGGTTGAGGGCATTCAAATTAATGAATTCCAGGAAACGTTGGGCAAGTGTATTGGTACACGAGTAGTTTTCCCAGTTAATGGAGGGGTAATTGAAGTCACCCAGTATGAGAGTGTTAGGTTGGACCCTAACATTCTCCACAGTGCTTAGGAACATGCAGTGTGAGTCTTGGGACATGGTTGGGGACCTACAGCAGGCTACGAGCTGAATCGCTGTTTTACCCAATGGTAGATGCATCTGAAGTATCTCTGATGCGTTATGTTGGGCTACCAGTCTGGAGGTGTGTGCATCCTTTATGAATATGGAAACACCACCGCCTTTGTAGCTTTGGTCGAAGTTCTGGGGCTGAAAGGTGTGGAATGAGTCATAGCCTGGTAGTGCAGGGGTGCTTTCTGCTGCCTTGAACCAGGTCTCTGTTACAGCACAAAATGTCAATGTTCTCCATTTTAAGGAGTGATTCAAGCGAGTGCATTTTGAGATTTAGACTTCTAGCACTGAGCAGCATGACCCTCAGATTACATTTGTTTCTAGCTGTTATGGTGGTAATTTGGTCTTTGGAACACTGCCTAAAAATGGCATTATAGGGGTGGCAAGAGCCTTGGCCAGCACCCGGAAGCCCAGGGGGTGACAGATGCAGGCCATCTCTGGCAAAGCATCGTGGTCTGTCAATCATGTCTCCCCAGGCAGACAGATACTGGATCCCCTTAAAATGACACCAGAAACTTAGCCAATTGTTGAACTCAATAATTTTCTGCTTGTACTGTGGTATCACTCTGGGTGATGGTAGGATGCTGCTCAGGGCTAGGGTCATACCCGCCTGGGCTACATAATCCAAGAGCTCCTCCATGTACCTCCCTGGACTACATGAAAAGAGACATCTGAGGACATTCACACCCACATGTACAATGACAGAGTCATATTTGTACCTGCTGTTGAAGGACCTGAGTGTGTGCGTTATGTGGCGAATCCTGGCAGCTGTTACTTTCTCCTTATTCAGCTTAGTGAGTGGGACATCAGTGTGCCTCGCTATCGAGTCACCTATGACTAGTTTGTTGGGCATGATGTTTTGCCTTAGGGACTCTGGTTGAGTGGCATACTGTTTAGGAGAGTTATGTGTCTCGTGATTAGTGTTGTATTGTGGTGGTCGAGTGCATTTCTGCCTTGGAGGTCTCTGCTGTTTGGGTAGATTTTTATTGAGAGCCTCCACAAATTTGGGTATGTGGTTTGTGTTTTTATGTGAAGGCAATGCTGGTGTGTGTTCTGCAGGGCTGTGTGTTCCATGTGGTGTGCTGCAAGTGTTGACCTTCTCCTCGTGATTTTCTCCTCTGGTCTTGGCTGGAGAGTGCGTGGCTTCCAATTTGGATATATAAGTACATCTCTCACAAGTCTGAGTGCTGAGAGGTAAAAGGAGAGGGTTGCCAGTGTACATGAGGCAGTTACTACATTGCCTCAGGATGCCCAAGTTCACCAGGTTAATAGGAGAAAGCACAGGGAACTGAACTTTAGACATGCCTGGAGGGGTAGGCATTAATAATAAGTACTGGAGCTCTTTCCTTGCAGAACATTTAGTGGCGGTAGCACTTTTTGTGTGCTACAATAATTTCTACAAGAAGTCTGGAAAAGTGCTAGACTAATAAGCTAGTAAAAGTGCAGAAGAGGAGAGAACTAAGCAGCTCTAAGGAAAAAGTGAAGAGCAGACTTTGGCATTGCTCAGAAGCTTACAAACAATCCTGGATATAGCAAATCAGTACCTGGACTAGACTAGTTACAGGAAAGGCAGGAAAAGCACAAATGCAAGCTCTTTTAAACCAGAAAGTTGAAAGAGATGGAAAAACTGCCCAACGGCCAATAAACTACAATTTCTGGGCCAGAAGCCACTCCTCTTGTGGTAGATAACCACTCCCACTGACAAGCTAGAAGGCTTCCCTCCAATACAGAAAGGCTTGGGGGAGCTTACAAACAGTCCTAGATGAAGCAAATCTGTGTCTAGACTACACTAGTTACAGGAAAGGTGGGAAACAAGTGCAAATGCAGGCTTTTAAACCAGAAAGTTGAAAGAGATGGAAAAACTGTCCAAACGGCCAATAAACTACAATTTCTGGGCCAGAAATCACTCCTCTTGTGGTAGATATGCTAACCAGTGCTTACTACTCCTACTGATAAGCTAGAAAGCTTCCCTCCAACACAGAAAGGCTTGGGAGGCTCAGAAGCTTACAAACAGTGCTGGATACAGCATATATGTATCTGGACTAGACTAGTTACAAGAAAGGACTAGACTAGTTACAGGAAAGGCAGGAAACAGGCTTAGAATTTTTTTTTTTTTTTTACAGAAAAGCTGCTAAAACAGCACTAAAATGATTCAAGTGCAAGCTAGCACACATGAGTGTGTAGCAATATTAAAGCAAATACAGTTTATATAAATGCAATTTATTCAAACTGTATTCTGAACTGAATTCAATTATTGTTTTATTCAACTCTGAACAGTTAAAAAGTGCCAAAAAATATACTTATCAGCTGAGAAGCACAGTCAGTCAGAACACAAGGAGATTCTAGCAAAGTTTTTTTTTTGTTTGTTTAGTAAAGTGGAAAGGGAGAAAGGAGGAACAGAAAATAATTCAAGGTTAAGAACCTAAGTGAGTTGGCTTTCTCAAATGTTCTCTCTGTATTAGGTAGAATGAGCTAATGACACTAGACTGGGAGGAGTGCCCCAGATCAAATTTACGGTAGGGGCGGGCAACTGCAAAGTCACCAAGTATAAGAACAAGAACAAGACACCAAAAGGGAGGGAGGGTGGAAAAGTATTACAGCTACTAGCTATACTATTTTAGACAGAAATTTTTAACACATCAGAAAAACAGCTGTGAGCCACTAAATGAAAGTTTTAAAGAGATAAAGGAGCAAGGAGACTCTAGAGAATGCTTTTAACTGCAAACAAATCAGTTATATGATACACTCCTTGGCAAGAAATCAGAACAAACAGCAGGCCTCTATCCAGACTATGTTACCTGACTAGAACACAGAAACTTAACAAAAATGCACAGATAGAGCACCCACAAACAGAAAATAACTCTCAGTATGAAAAGCAGTTTACAGTTTAGACCATCCTGATGTGTTTCTATGTATTAAAGCATCTAAACAAAATACCCCGCCTGCTTGTCATCTATGTGAGAGAGACACAGAGACGAGAAATATATGAGAAGCAGCATATCTAAAGGGCATAAAGTTGGAGGAGGCATGGCTAAAACGACTTAAGACACTTGCTTGGAACTGGAGTGTGCAAACTTTGCAAAACAGGTCAGAAATGAATTTCAGATATTAAACTTGCTTAGCACTATTTCATTTTTTGTAAAATATGAAACGAGGCATACAGAATGTTCTAAACAATATTCGCATAAATTGATATGTACGGTACTGATAAAATATTTGAATTACTATGCAAAATGTTTGAAATAAAGTCCAAATTGCATAAAACAAATAAAGGGAAATGACTGCATTTTTCAAAGAATGCATTTTTTTGTATTAAGCAAAGATATCAGAGTTATCAGAAGTGTATAAAGTGTTCGCAAGTTTGGGCAGTGTTACAGTAAAGCTATTTCGCAAAAGGACAGGGCATATTTCACAGAATACAGCCATTACAGAGCATATTTCGCAAATTACAGTATTTTGAAGAGTTTATTATCATTTGAATGTTGCTGGGCGGCCACGGTGGTGCGGTGGTTAGCATTGCCGCCTCACAGCAAGAGGTTCTCCGGTTCGATCCTCGGCTGGGGTGCCTTCTGTGCAGAGTCTGCATGTCCTCCCTGTGGTCACGTGGGTTTCCTCCAGGTGCTCCGGTTTCCTCCCACATACCAAAGACATGCTGTAGGTGGATTGGACACTCTAAATTTGCCCTAGGTGTGAGTGTGTGTGTGTTTGTGTCTTCTGTGGAAGGTTGGGTGCCGGGGTGGCAACTCGACATCGTAAAATTCCACTGCCAATCATGAGCAGACAAGGTGATCCGCTGTGGCGACCCCTAACCAGGAAAAAGCCGAAAGAAGAAGATCATGCATTTGAATGTTGTTGATTCTGTTACAAGCTCACAGAACTCTTAGTTATGTACTTACCATAACGATAGATGTATGTGATCCATCTCGCCTACATTCAATACTGATGGGCTCTGATCAGAGAATCGGCTCCGACTCGGCCGTTCTGACTAGCACGAAGTCTCTCATTCGCTGGGCCAACCCTATATCCCAGGATGCACCATGCCCAAAACCCCAGATCTAGTTTGCCCCCAACACATACTTCCACCCACAGAACACACAAGAGACAAGTGTAAGAGGAGAGAAAAAATAATATCCCCATGGGAATCAAACAATACTTGTCTCCTCCAAATCCAACAGGAAGGGGGAAGGAGGGCAGGTGCAGAGAATGTGTAGATGGATCACATACATCTATCGTTATGGTAAATACATAACTAAGAGATGTAATGTGATCCTATCCTATCTCACATTCAATACTGATGGGACAGCGTCCCTAGCACCTAAATCCTGGGAGGCTCACTGGAAAACACTCCTGAGCACTGTGGAACCAAAGGAAGCACGACCTCTAGATGCCATGTCCAATTTATAATGAGAAATAAAGGTATGTGGAGAAGTCCATGTAGCCGCTGCACAAAACTCATCCACGGACAGCCTAGCATGAAAGGCCACTGAAGTTGCCATAGCCCTGGTAGAATGCGCCTTCACTGGAAAGGGAAAATTCCTACCCTTCAATGCATAAATGAATGAGATGCAATCCCTAATCCACTTAGCAATAGACGCCTTGGTTACAGATCTGGCAATTCTGTTGTTCGAAAAGGACACAAACAACTGGTCTGATTGTCTCTCCTGTTGTGTCCTATTCAAATAAAACCTCAATTGTCTATGTACATCCAACTGGTGAAATATGTATTCTGCTTTGTTGGAGAATTGTGGAAAAAAGACCGGTAGCTCAATAGCCTGTTGGAGACAAAATGCAGAAGACACCTTAGGGAGAAAGGAAGGATTTAGTCTTAGAGATACTCTGTCGTTGTGAAAAATCAAATAAGGAGGTTTGACAGAAAGGGCTTGAAGCTCCGATACCCTTCTAGCTGAAGTAATGGCTACCAAAATGCAGTCTTCCATGATAAGAATTTTAATTCAAGTGGCTGTAGGTTCAAGGGAGGAGACGCCAAAGCTCCGAGCACCATATTTAAGTCCCATGGTAGAACGGGTTGGCAAATGGAGGGGCTTAATTAACCAGGCTCCTTTTAGAAAGGCTTTACACAGCTTATGACCCATGAGGGAAGGCTCATGAGCTACGTGATAATTAGAGATCACTGCCAATTGAACCTTTATAGTGGAGATAGCGGAACCCTGTCTAGAAAGTGTTGCCAAGAAATCTAACACCACTGACACAGGGGCTGTGAGGGGATTAAGGTCACGCTGCTCAGCCCAAATAGCAAATCTCTTCCATTTACTAGAGTAAATCTTTCTAGTAGAAGACTTGAGAGGAGGACAGAATCTCTAGTACCTCTGGGGTAAGGTTATGCTGTCTGACTAAGGAAGGAAGTGGAGTAGCCAAGCAGCGAGTCTGAGAGTTCGGAGGGATGGATGAGGCTGTCCCGACTGATGAGTCAATAGGTCTGGAGCTGGGTCCAGGATCCAAGGCCCATCCACCGCATATTTCCGAAGGAAGGGGAACCAAACTTGACTGGGCCAGAGTGGTGCTATCAAAATCATGCTGCTTCCCACGTAGATTGCCTTCTGAATCACTCTTGGCAAGAGAGGGACCGGAGGGAAGGCACAGAGCAGACCGGAGGGCCAATCGTGGACTAGAGCATCCCTGGGCGGCTCCCCTTGAGGAGGAATTAGAGTGAAATAATTTCTGCACTTCGCATTGAGGGGACTGGCAAAGAGGTCGCAGCAGGGAAGACCCCACCTGGAGAATATCTGAGCCGCCACTCGATCGTTCAGGGACCACTCGTGAGGCATCAGAATAGCTCTGCTCAGCCTGTCTGCAATCACGTTGGACTTCCCGGAATGCGTTGCCACTAGAAAGCTGGGGCGATAGCCCAGCTCCACACTCTCATGGCTTCCCTGCAAAGGGGATAGGACTTGGTTCCCCCCTGTTTGTTCAGATACCAGACAACCGACATATTGTCGGAAAGAATTGCAATAGTTCTCTGGGGAAGAAAGCTGTGGAGTGCCTGCAACACTAGAAGCACCGCTCTCATCTCCAGAACATTGATATGCAAGTGAGTCTCATGATCTTGCCACGTACCTTGAACCGTCCTGCCCGGGTAATGTCCCCCCCACCCCATCTGGGAGGCGTCAGTGGTTACCGTGGCAACGGGGGACGGGGGGATGAACGATCTTCCTTGATTCAGATTGGAGGGGAGAAGCCACCAACGAAGATCTTGCCGGCATCTCTCCGTAATGAAAATAGGATGGGACAAGGGCAGATCCTGATATGACCACTGGGCCGAAAGGAGCCATTGAAGTATTCGCATGTGCAACCTGGCAAGAGGGACTAGAAGGATGGTAGCCGCCATTGTTCCCAACAACTGCAGCACTGTTCTGGCTTGAGCTTTTCTGCAGGGCAATAAGGCCAGAACACCTTTATTCTGTCTAAGGTAGGAATGCTCGCATCTCTACAGAGTCTAGCTCTGCGCCGATAAAGGCAACACGCTGTGATGGCAGCAATACAGATTTTGCCCAATTGAAGGTAATTCCTAACAGATGTCCCCATTTGAAGGTAGTTCTCATGGCTTGAAGAAGTAGATGCCTGGTGGGGGTGGTGAGGAGCCAGTCGTCTAGATAAGGAAACACCTGAAATCCTAGACGTCTCAGGTGAGCCGTCACCACTGTCAAACACTAGGTAAACACCCTGGGGGCTGTGATGAGACCAAAGGGCAGGGCCCGGAATTGAAAATGACTGGCTCCCAACCGGAAGCGTAAACGATGCCTGGAGGCCTCGTTTATCTTGATGTGATAATAGGCGTCTTTGAGATCTATGGAGCACATCCATACTCCTTTCTCCAGCAAGGGGAGAATGGATTGTAACGTGACCATTCGGAACTTGGACCTTTTCACAAAGCGGTTTAAACGGCTGAGATCCAGAATGGGTCTCAAGTCCCCTGTTCTTTTCGGCACCAAAAATAATCTTGAGTAAGTTCCTTATTCGATCTGGTCTGCGGGGACTGATTGGATGGCTCCTTTTCTTATCAGCTTTGACATTTCTAGTGCTGCTTGATCCCGTTGACTGGGTGGAACGTCCAGGATTCTTTTTGACGGTGGGGGAGAATGGATGAAGGGAATGGTATAACCTCCGGCGATGATTCGAAGCACCCATCGATCCTGAGTGATGGACTCCCAGGCCTGAAGATGCTCCGAAAAGCGACCCCTGACTGGCACCGGAGACGCACAGTCAGGTAATCCCTCAGGGGCGCTGGAAGGAGGAGCCACGAAAGGATTTGCGGTTTCCTGTACTGCGGGGGCCTCTGCCGCCTCTGGGGCGACGTCTTCCGGAGTAATTTCCCCCTCTGCCTCTGGAGGGGGGTTCACTCTGATGGGCAGGGGAAGACTTTTGAGACTTTCTGAACCACATTTTTCCTCCCCTCTGAGCCTTGGGATAAGGTCTACTGGGGAGAGAAAAATGGGCCCCAATGGCAGACAAAGTCTTACCCTCCTGCTCACATCTCGTGAGGGTGTCTTTCACTTTGGGTCCAAAAAGGGAGGACCTGTCAAAAGGGGCATCCGTGAAAGAAGACTTGAAAGCCTCCGCAAAATGACACAAGTGCATCCAAGCTTGCCTCCTGAGGGCTACGCCTGAACTCACTGCTCTACCCGCCCCCTCGGCTGCATATGATATCAGCCTCATGGACGAGTTGGCGATGGAAGAAAGGGTAGACAGCTGGGCATTAACAGACTGGGTCAACGCCTCAGGCACGTTACCCGCCAGGGTATCTCCCAACACTTTAATGAGATCCCTTTGGAGCAGCGTAAAATGACACAAGTAATTCAGCGACCGCAAAGTAAAGGTCGCTGAAGACAGGGTACGCTTCCCATGCCTATCCATGCTTCTAGACTCCTTATTAGGAGGATGGATGGAAGTAGAAGCCTCTGCCATGTCCTGCTGAGTGGCAGACGCCACCACCATGGCATCCACAGGAACTCCCTTGGTCAAAAACTCTTTCCCAGGAGGTGCCGATAAGAATTTATTGGGGCGGCTAGGAACTGGCTCCACAGAGTCAGGGTGTTCCCACACCCTTCGACAAATAAGATCCAATTCATCAAGGGTGGAGACACCCAAGAGGCGGAAGGCTGGGCTCCGAGGCCTTGAGGAAGACCGACTCCTCCTCAGAAGGGTTTTGGATGGCCAGTCCCGCTGTCTCAAGATCTCCAGGATGTCGGAGAAGAGACATCATCAGAGGACTTGGGACCCTTCTGCATCATCGAGGTCGGTGTCCGAGGTGACAGACTCATCTGGGGAGTCTAGGTGCTTCCTCTTACACAGCTTCTTTCTGGGAGGCTCTTCAGGCATGGACTCTGAAGGGCCTTCAGAAAGCAGGGGACCACACATGGAGGTATCCTCAGGCCTTGGTGCCCCGCTGTCCTGAGATAGGGGGGTGCCAGAAACTCTAGTCGCAGTGTCCAGGGAGGGAGATGCCGATTCGGGTGAAGTCACAAAGGACTTGGCCAGCGCGCTCCTCATACCTTCGAAGGTGGGTCCCCCCGAATCGGAGTAAGGGCCCATCTCCGAAACCATGACCGGAGTCGGGTCCCCTAGCAAGCACCAAGGGGAGACTCGAACCGGGTCAGTGGTCCCGATGTATCACCCTCTGGCCCGACTGAGGACCCCCGAGTACCGAAACCTGCAGAAGGAATAGAGAAGGTTTGGAGCTGAGGTCGGAACCGCAAGACTGGCGTGGGGTCTCAGAACTGACCCAAGGACTTCACTCGACTCAGCACTCTCCGACTCCGACAACACCAAGGCTGTCGGAGGAGGAAGGAATGGAACCGATACTATGGTGGGCTCCGTAGCCGACTGGGCTGAAGCCGAAAATAATTTAGATAACACTGGCGACTGTAGGAGTCTCTGGACCACCCTATCTACGTCCGAATCAGATAACCTGGAGGACCTGGAGGAGACAGAAGGGGGTCGAGAAACCTTTCCCATCGGATCCGAGACACGACTAGGAGAACGGTTCCAAATCGGCTCCAAGATGATCGGAGCCGAAGCAGGCTCGAGAAGCACCGAAACCTCCTTCGGTGCCGAAAGCAGTGGAACCGAAGAAGCTGGCTCCGAAATGGAAAGTATTACCTGCAGCTCTGAAACCAGTGGAACTGAGACAGTGGACCCAGCTGTCGACCCTGAATCCTGCGGCTCCGAGACCAATGGAGCCGAGGAAGGAGACACAGCTTTAGACCCCATAGCCAACGGCTCCAAGACCAGTGGAGCCGAGGGGACATCGACCTGGATCTTTTCTCCGGCTCAAGAAGAGGACGGAGCCGGGACTTCTTTTAGACTTAACCCTGGACTTTTCAGAGGGAGGAAACAGCTTCCTCAAAGGAGGGTTTAATTAAACCCTTCAGGATAAGTTTATTTTTTCTCTCCTGCAAAACTCTCAAGAAAGCATGACAGACACTGCAAGATTCTTGCAAGTGTTTGGCGCCAAGGCAGTATCATAAAATCGTGACCGTCTGTCAAAGACATTTTATAGCTACACTTTGCACATTTTTTAAAGCCCGATGGCTTATGTTCTTTTTCTTTGGTAGACATGATACACAAACACAAGTCAAACACAAGTTAAACACTGGGGGGGGGGACGGCTCTAAGTTAAACGCCAAGACACAAGTTAGGGCAAAGGCCCTCTAACTCAAACGGGCCTAGCCCGCCAAACAGAAGGATCACCACACAACAGGAATAAACAATCCCACTCAAACAACAAGTCAATTACCACAACGTAGCTATGAAAATAGCTTTTGAATATAAATTCTCCTACAGAAAACTGCTATGAGATATCAAAGATCACAAAAGAGGGTACTTAGCCACAGCCAAGTTGAAACCACGTCGATACTCCAAGAGCGGCAAACGAGATCTGGGGTTTTGGGCATGGTGCATCCTGGGATATAAGGTTGGCCCAGCCAATGAGAGACTTCGTGCTAGTCAGAACGGCCGAGTCGGAGCCGATTCTCGGCTCCAAGCCCATCAGTATTGAATGTAGGCGAGATAGGATCACATTACATCAGTTTGTTCATACATAATTACACGGGCCATATTTTCAGTGTGTTTGTACATACTTTGTGGGCATGGTAGACATATTTTTGTGTTTGACAGTAATATTGCTGAGAACTGTGGAGTGTTTGAGCAAGAATTTGACATTTTCACACAGGCTCCATTTTCTGATAAAGATGACCATACAAAGGCATTCATTCTACTTAATTTAGCTGTGTTAGACACCATAGAAAGGGAACGTTTATTTGTGTATGCACCTGCTGTCTATACCAGAGAACATTTTATCAATCAAGGAAGGCTGTCAAAGCAATTGAGCTTACCTCAAGAAGTGCAACCTTATTTTCCATAGAGAGATGAGATTTTGTCTTACAAAGGTATCATTATGAGAGGTCCGAAAGTATTTGTTCTAAAGTCCTTGCAAGAAGAGTACATTACTATCGTACATTGTGGTCACCCATGAACCGACTCTACCAAAAGAAAGGCGGGAGGACTAGTATTTACATACATACATATACATACATACAAATGTTTCAAGTACAAGCATTAAAGCCCTTCTAGCTTGCCAATATGCCAAAACACTTCTTCCCATAATAAATGTCCAAGCTGTTCTTAAAAATATCTAAACTAGTACTTGCTTTAATGTAATTTGGTAGTCTGTTCCAAGCATCAGTTACTCTGTCAGAGAACCAATTAGTACACTTCTCATTCCTACAGAAACTTCTACATAGGTTATTTGACGATTCTCTAGTACTTTTTAATAACCCCAAACATTCCCAGAGGTAGTCGTCCCTAAATGCCTTATATACCTGAATAAGATATCCTCTTAAATATCTGTAAGAGACACTGTACAAGTTCAGATATTTTAGTCTTTCATAATAACTTAGATTTTCACATCCATGGATGCCCTTAGTATATTTCTGCTGTACTCTTTCCCGTTTATTCATGCTTGTTTTCCTAGAGGGTTTCCATATTGTTATTCCATACTCAAGTTTGGGTCTAATGTAACTAACAAACAATGACTTTATTATGTTTGATTTCCTAGACTTTATAAATCTTTTTATACAACCTACAGTTCTATAAGTATCACTAGCCAATTGGTTGATATGATTAGAAAAACTCATAGCTGTATCTACCCATATACCCAGGTCCTTAAATGAGTCTACAGTTTCAATCACTGTGTGCTGTATTAAATATTCACCTTTCAGTTTATGTCTCCCAAATCTCATATGCTTAGTTTTTGATGTATTTATCAACATATTATTCTCCTGTGCCAAAATGGTCAATTTAGTCAAATTATTTTGCAGACATACCTTATCTGTAACGCTTGTAATCAGTTTACCCAATTTCAGGTCGTCAGCATATAGACTGTAGAACACCTCAGATGAAAAAGTAAGGTCTGAAAGATACAATCTAAACAAGTAAGGACCTAGGACAGAGCCCTGTGGGACACCTTGACTGTAACCAAGGATTTCTCCTGTCCAGTTGGTGTGTGATACTTGTCATGTCCTATTTGTAAGCCATGCAGCTATCCATCTTATCAACAGTACACCAATACCTAGTTGTACTAATTTATTGATCACTGTTTTGTGCATGACCCTGTCAAATGCTGAAGTTAAATCTATATAAATCACATCACAGCACAATTTTTCAGTCATAGCTGTTATATTGTTATAGAACATCATGTTACAGGTGGTAATAGATCGATTTTCAACATATGCATGCTGATATATGGTTTCAAGTCCCAGCCTATCCAGTTCTGACAATAACTTATCCAGTATTACCTTCTTCATTATTTATCCACAACGTGAAAGTAGACTTAAGGGTCTATATGATTCTGGGTTTGTCCTACTCCCCTTTCCCTTAAAGACAGGTTTAATAAGTGCTTGTCTCCAATCTTGAGGAATCTCCCCATATTTGTATGACCTAGTGAATAATAGATGTAATGGCAGTGCAAGTTCTTGCTTAAGTGTTTTCAAATCATTGTTACTTATTCTGTCTCCTCACTGCGCTTTGCTTGGATCCAGTTTGCACAGTTCTTTTTCAATATAATCTAATTTGATTCCAGTATCTGGGGTTACCTGGATGTCACTAGGACAACTTACCACCCCCTTTTGTGGAGTCAAACTGTTTTGCATAAGATTTTGTAAATATATCTATAATCTGTTGTGTCTGAGAATAAATTTTAGAATCTGCACACAGTTTATCAATTTGTGTATCTTTACTCCTTCCACATCTTATGCATCTATAAAAAGGTTTCCTATTATGCTCAATTTCTTTATATAAATTTTCTTCAAATTTTTCTTGATCTTGTCTAACACTATGCTTAATCTGTTTGTCCAGCTCGTTTATTTCAGTTTTCAAAGTTGTAGTTCGACCTCTCTTCCATTTCTTATATTTTTTGTCTCTCACCTTAATCAGGTATCTTGTTCTTATGGAAATATACCCTCCTGATGTTATGTGCCTAGATCCTGATGTTAAACATTTTTTTTTTACTTTTTGCACTCACAATTTCTTTCAAAACTTTTCACATTCCATCTGTAGTTTTTCCACTGAACACCTCACTCCAGTTAGTTTTATATAGCAACTTTTTTGCTTCCCTATAATCTGTAATTAACCTTCTGTGCATTGGCTTAGAATTCAGTTTGGCAGAATTATCTAGCAACAAATTAACCTTTATCACCCCATGATCACTGCACATCAATGGTGGTAAAACTTGACTTGAAGTTACAGTAATTTCTTTAGGAACACAAACAATATCTAGTACATTCTGTCCCCTGGTAGGTTTTTTTACAATCTGAAGAATTTGTTGTTCCTGAATATACGCTGTGAATAATTTCTTTACTAACATTGTTGAATCAATATTATTCCAGTCTGTTTCTGGTAAATTTAAGTCCCCAGCTAATATTATTCTTCCCTCCTGTATTTCATGTAAGAAATGTATGAATTCCTCTAGGTCAGCTGCACTTGACTTTGGTGGTCTGTACACTCCAACAATTATTTGTTCCAGGGTTGTCTTTAATTGTCACAGTTACACAGTCTATACTATTGGTATTATCATTGAACATGTAATAATCACAAGTCTCATAGCTATCTTTAATGCCTCATAACACATCCACCTGATGTTTTTGTTAGAATGTCTGTTACACTAAAAACATTTATACCATGACAGAACTGGTTTCCAGTCATTGTTCTTTAACCATGTTTCACAAACTATAAGAACATCAATCTTGTGGGGAATGTAGCAAATTTTCTAATAAAAACACTTTATTATTAATGCTCCTAGCATTAACAACCATCAGAGATGCATCAAATGTTGCCATCTGTGAACTGTTACATTTTTGACCTGGCAAAAATCCTGGCTAGTGTTTGTCAAATGTTGCAAAATATCTGCTGCAATAATTCTCTTCCCTGATCTAGACAAATGCACACGATCCTGTCTGAACACGTGTGCCCAAAAGAAGGCTTGGATGCTCTATACATTCACATTTTTTAAAATAGGACATTTTTTTCCATGTAGGTGTTTATCCAAAAAATCTTTTCATTCACAGTGACCTGACTATCCTTTCTACAGGTGATTTGTGAAAAATATGTCCCAACACCAGTACAAGTTATACTATCTAGGAGGGCTGTCAATTCCCGACTAACAGTCAAGAGAATCTTTGTTGGTGACATAATTTGTACCAACATGAATAAAAACAGATCCATACTTCCTTACATTAAGGCATTCCAAGGCTTGTTTCACATCTTCTGTTTTTGCTCCTGGCAAGCATAACACTACTGGATGTTCATTATCATCTCTGCAACTATAAGTATCAGTTCCTCTAATAACTGAATCTCCAACTACAAGAATATCTTCGCTGACCATCTCTGAAGAATCTTTAGCTTCTAATACAGTCATTTCAGCTATATCAATTGTTACGAAGGATAGATCTTCATCACTATTAGTCTTATTAATTCCACTGTTTTCATTGCATATTAAATTCTCATCCAGTTGGCACTGCAAATCCACAGCTTGAGCCATGTAGTCAACATTTTTCTCTTCTTTTTTCTTACAGTAATGTTCTTCAATCCTTCCACGTTCAATTTTGATTTCTTCCTTTTCACCTGCCCCTTACCTTTTCCATTGGAAAGGTGATCCCTTTTTCTGTAGACTGAGGGTTTTCTGATAGACAGATATCGTCATTCCCTGTCACCAGTGTGTTACATAACAAAGCAGAATCCTTTTTACTATGTATTCTCTTTCCTTTATAGTCATTAGTCAGTTTTTTTTCTTCCCTATTATTTGTTGTGAACTTCTTCTTTTCTTTCTTTTGTTTCCTTCGAAACAAACCGGATCTTCACATTGCTGAGGACTTGCGACCACAGTTTCATAGTTCTCAGGGGCCTCATCATCTTACATAGGAGTTGAATGTTCTTTGCAGAAAATAGATGCATCATTTCCTAAATCTGTTCTATTTGTTCTATGCCTAACATTATTTAGTTCATCAGTCCAGTCATTAATATATGATACAACAGTTCTCCAAGCCATGCCAATTGCACATGTGCAATCATCATCAAGTCAAGATTTGCTTCTAACAATGGTAAGCAAATCATCCAACTTTTGACATGAGGAACAAAGATCACCAGTGTTATCAGCTGCTACCTTTAAATATGCATAGCATTTATTACACTGTACAAGATACTTGTGCATTAGCAAATCATTAATTGCATACTCATTTAAGGAATCCATATTCAGCTTTAATTGAATAAAATATTGCAAAGGAAAAAAATTTACACAAAGTAGTAAAGAATTTAAAGGAACTTAAATCAACTTCTATGACAAAAATTATACCAGCAATATACAACTAAATAATAAAATACAATAAAGTTGTTCTGACCATACAAGTTCTACCAGCCAGACAGAAGTTGTAATTTCTTTACGTCGCACGCGAAGGCGTGCAGTAGCTTCTATTCACTATAGCTCGCAGTTGCACCTCCTTTTAACAGTAAAAATAAATAAATCTTCAGTAGTATTTTGGCCTTCTATGTCACAAGACATTGACAAAGCACTTTTATCCTTTTCAGTGTGTAATAGTACAGCATCAAGAGAAGGAACCACTTCAGCTAAACTAGATTCCTGAACTACCTTGATCAACAGTAGCCACTAACATTTTCGTGTGGAATGGTCACTATTATTTGGTGTTAGTAGACTCTTACTCCAATTGGCTCAAGAATGACCTACTTTCCAACCTAGCATCCAGTATAGTCATTACTAAGATGAAGCGTTATTTTCCCAGTCCATGGTAGTCTGCACAAAGTTGTTTCTGAGAATGGAACACAGTTTACAAGCAGACAGTTCAAAAGACTTGCTGAAGAATGGGACTTTACTCATATTACAAGTAGCCCTGACTACCTGCAGAGGATTGGCAGAACGTGCAGTTCAAAGTGCAAAACAGTTACTAAAGAAATCAAAATGAGATAACAGTGATGTTTTCCTGAGTCCCTTGAATCTCAGAAATCTTCCTCATGATAAACATCTTGTTTCATCTGCTCAGAGACTTCTGTCGAGACAAACCAAAACCACATTACCAATCAGTAATCAACTGTTGGTTCCATGTGTCAAGAACAGGCCAGTGAAAGCCAATCTGTTGAAGAAATGCCTAACCCAGAAGTCCTACTACGATAAAACCAGCAAACTACTCCATCCATTACGAGAAGAAGTGGTAAGGATTCAAACGTCCAGAGGTTATGATCGGATTGGTGTTGTGAAGAATATTTGCCCAGAGTTGAGATCATACATTGTGGAATCAAAAGGAGCAATTTGTAGGTGGAATCAGAAGTATTTGAGACCTGTGTCCAAGACTATACCACAGCACATAGCCTGTGAGAAAGACGATCTCAGAGTGAGTTGTCCGGTGTTCCAATTCCTGAGGAAGTTCCAGAGAACATTCTTGTTCCTGTGATGAATCCAGAAGTTCCTGATACAAGTTGTGCACTGCTGACTTTCCCCCTGCTGCTAAGTTTGATCCAGATTGTTAGATTATGAGAGATACAGTCACATCTCTAAACCCTGTAACAGATATGAAGCAACTTGGACATGAATATTGTGTTTTGTTTCTAATGTATATAGTAATGCATGTCTAACTCTGATATTATTTTCACAAAGGGTGATCTTTTTAAGAGGGAGGATGTAGATCAATGTGTGTATGTACCTTTAAGAAGCTATCCAAGGGCTTGCACAAGTGTATAAATACTGAGCACATGCAAGCTAGATTGCCATTTTGTAGTAAGCCATTGAGATTTAAGCATGTATGTATATAAGGTCTGTCTGTTAACCAGTTTGTATTTTACGATGCTGCTATCTATCCTGATGTGTTTCTATGTATTAAAGCATCTAAACGAAATAGCCCGTCCACTTGTTATCTATGTAAGAGAGAGAGAGAGAGAGAGAGAGATGAGCGGCAGACAGTATGGTTGATGACCAAGTGGCTGCAGCACTAATAGCTGCAACTTAAACATTTTTAAAACAAGTACTGCAGGCAGTAAAACTGCTAGTGGATTATGTGTTCATTGGCAAAAAATAATGCAGTTAGAAGTCCATCTGGAAAAAAATTTGTTTGGCCACTGCCAGACCCTGTTTACCAGTGAGAAAGGGAAAAACAAGTTGCTTTTTATTCATCAACTCAAGCACCCTTTCTCTGGATTGTGCCACTGGAAAGAAAACAGAGGTGGATGGACTGGTTCAGATACAGTTCCAAAAGGCACTTGATGAAATTTATGACTAACTCCAATCCTCAGTATACTGGAACTGAAAGTGCATCTGTGGTAAAATGTTTGTGTGTGTGTGTGTGTGTGTGTGTGTGTGTGTGTGTGTGTGTGTGTGTGTGTGTGTGTGTGTGTGCGTGCGTGCGTGTATTTATATACATACATAGGTTTACTAACGTTTTAGTGATTGTTACACTGTTGAATCACTAAATCATGCCATCAGAAGGTCGCAAGACAAGAATGATGATGCCCACGTCTTCGCACAATGTGAAACATGAATCTCCTGACTTGCGTGGACACAGGAACAAGCACTAACATGGGTCGGGGGGGGGGGGTTAGTGTGGGTGTTTAAACAAGTAACCTTCTGGCCACGTGATTTAACAATTCAACATTGTAACGAACGCTAAAACCTTAGTAAACCCCCCCTCTCTCTACTTGTGTGTGTCTGTGTGTGTGTGTGTGTGTGTGTGTGTGTGTGTGTGTGTGTATGTATAAGGTTTATGGACGTGGTGAGAGAGGACATGCAGGCGGTTGGTGTGACAGAGCAAGATGCAGAGGATAGGAAGAAATGGAAAGAGATGATCCGCTGTGGCGACCCCTAACGGGAAAAGCCGAAAGAGAATGAGGATATATAAATGTGTATACATATTCGTACACACACACACATATATATATGTACACATATTCGTAGACACACACACACACACACACACACACTCATTAACTGTGAGGTCAGGATATATGTCAGTATTCCCCTACTCTGATACACAGCAATCTTGGAGTTGGTATGTAACAAAAAAGCAGGGATATGGGAAGGCATAATCCTCCATGTCAGAGGTGCAATAGCAAATCCTGAAATTCAAAATATAAACTAATATTTAGATAAAAAAAGTGAAGTGTCAGGACTTGAAAAATCAAGTCTTGCAACTCTTAAAACAAAACAGTTCTGAACCTCATCATCATCATCATCTTTCGGCTTTTTCCATTAGGGGTCGCCACAGCGGATCATCTCTTTTCATTTCTTCCTATCCTCTGCATCTTGCTCTGTCACACCAACTGCCTGCATGTCCTCTCTCACCATGTCCATAAACCTTATCTTAGGCCTTCCTCTTTTCCTCTTACCTGGCAGCTCCATCCTTAGCATCGTTTTCCCAATATACCCAGCATCCCTCCTCAGCACATGTCCAAACCAACGCAATCTCGTCTCTCTTGCTTTGTCTCCAAACTGTCCAACATGAGCTGACCCTCTAATATACTGATTCCTAATCCTATCCATCCTAGTCACACCGAGTGCAAATCTTAACATCTTTAACTCTGCCACATCCAGCTCCGACTCCTGCCTTTTTGTCAATGCCACTGTCTCCAACCCATATAACATAGCTGGTCTTACTACCCTCTTGCAGACCTTCCCTTTCACTCTTACTGGTACCCGTCTGTCACAGATCACTCCTGACACTCTTCTCCACCCATTCCACCCTGCCTGTACTCTCTTCTTCACCTCTCTTCCACATTCACCATTACTCTGAACTGTTGATCCCAAGTACTTAATCTCGTCCACCTTTACCAACTCTACTCCCTGCATCCTCACCATTCCTCTACCCTCCCTCTCATTTACACACATATATTCTGTCTTAGCCCTGACCTTCATTCCTCTGCTCTCTAGAGCATATCTCCACCTCTCCAGTGTCTCCTCAACCTGATTCCTACTCTCACTACAACCTACTTTCCTCATAATATGCATGGCAATCCTTATAGAGACATCCAAGCTTTGTTTATAATGAATCTTATGCTGTGCTTCATAATCACTTGCTGCTTTTAAATCTAATATGTATAAATTATTCCACCAAAATAACATTTCCATGAGATGCTACAATACAAGTTCACCAAATTCCTTTTACAGCAATTATACTGCTCCGGAGAAGTACATCTTAACTCTGCTCCCAACCCTCCCCCACTTAATACAGCTACCATCCCTATCACAGTCAACTATGGACTATTACACAGAAAAAAACAAATCTTCCCTTCTCCTCCTTAAAATGAATGAAAAAGTATTGGAAATAAAGTTCCCGATCTGCATGCCTTACTTTCCCTCTACTCTCTTGACATTGTTATATTAACAGACTTGGCTAAAACCCAACAATAACAACAATGAAATTGTAGCTCCAGGATACAATATACTATGCAAAGATAGGACAACCAAAAAGGGCAGGGGAGTATCAATCCTATTCAAATATCACCTACAGTACAGTTGTGTAAACTTACCATAAATGTAGATGTTCAAGTGTATTCACTGTTGCAGTCATCACATTTGGGTTATCTGCCTGCAGGTAGCCCTCAGCTGGCCTGAATACCAGAGTCTTAGGATTTCTGCGTCAGATGTTATCGCTTCTTCCATGACGTCAGGTCGTCAGGGGTATAAAACATACAGCCGATGCCATTACATCAGTTTTTCTTGCCCCAGATGTCAGGTGCCCCCACAACAGGAAGCAATTACATGGTATGGAACACCCGCAGCAAAAAGCAAATATACATGATATAAAGTATGCCAAACAAAAAAGATAGATAAAAGTAAAGAGAAGTCAGGGGGCTGGAGGGAGGGTAACCAGGACTGCAACAGTGAATACACTCAAACATCTACATTTATGGTAAGTGTACACAACTGTACTATGTTCTTTGTGTTTCACTGTTGCAATTATCACATTTGGGTTGATTCCCAAAGCTAAGGAAGGGTGGAGGCACTTAAGGAGCATTATGGCTAGCAGCGAGGCCCTGTAAGACTGCTGTGGCAAATCCAGCTCTGGATTTAGAAAAGATAGGCAAGTGGTAAAGCTTGGTGAAAGTATGTACAGAGCTCCAGGCTGTGGCTTCCATGATGTCCCTGGTAGGGACTCCTCTGAGAAAAGCAGTAGAGATAGATGCAGCCCTGGTGGAATGTGCTCTTATCCCCTGTGGGGTAGGCTTTCCCTGGTGCTTGTAGCAGAAATGGATGCAATGTGCTATCCATTTGGAAATGGTTTGCTTTAAAATGGCCTTCTCCTCTGCCCCTGCAACAAAGCTGACTAGCAGCTGGTCAGATTTTCTAAGAGGCTTAGTCCTGTCCAGATATAATCTAAGCTGTCTGTGCACATCCAGGGAATGCAATATCATTTTCCCCTTTTATTCTGGGGATTAGGGAAAAAGGTAGGCAAATGAATGGACTGGTTCAGAGCCACACTAGATAACACCTTGGGCATAAATTATGGATTAGTCCTGAGGGAAACCCTGTCCACATGGAAGATAAAGAAGGGTTCCACTGCCATAAGGGCCTGTAGTTCGGACACTCTTCTTGCAGAAGTGATGACTAGAAGTAAAGCTGTTTTCCAAGAAAGACATTTCAACTCGGCTGTAGCAGCTGGTTCAAAGGGGGGGAAAGAGTAAGTTTCTCCAACACAAAGTTAGGTCCCAGGCTGGAGTGGGGGCTCTCCTGGGGGGGGGGGGTCTTAAATTTTTGGCCCCTCCAAGGAATTGTTTTTGCAGTGGATGAGAGAAGAGGGGTGGCTCAGTATTGTAATGTGCTGATTTGTCTGAGGCATGAATCTTAATTGATGATAAAGACAGGTCCTTGTGGAGCATTTCTGTTAAATAATCTAGAATATGAGGTAAGCTGGGCACCATTGTGCCCACCCTTGAGACTGGCTCCAGGAACAGTATCTTTTCCACTTTTCTGAATAGGATTTTCTAGTATTAGCCTCCTTGCCACAAGAATGACATCCAGCACCTGTCAGAGCATTCCGTACAGCTAACATTTCTTTTTGATTATTATGCAGGTGCATCTGTATTCGGCTCCATTTGCCCTGAATGCACTGCCCTGCCATGTGAGCCCTCCATGCATAGTCTGATGAGTCTGTTGTTAGGGTTTGGGTGGCAGGGGCTAGAGTGAAAGGGAGTCCCTTGTTGTGGTTGCAGGCCTCTGCCCACCAAAGGAACTCTGCCCTTAGGCAAGGGATGATAGGAATCATTGTTTCCAGGTCTTGAGAATGCTGACACAATAGACTTTTTAGATACCACTGAAGTTTCCTCATATGCAGTCTTGCATATGGAATTAACAGAATGCAAGAGGCCATGAACTCCAGGGCTTGCAGGATTTTCCTTGCAGTTAGCTGGGTTTTTGGGGCCAGTAGGTTGTCAAATAAACTTGTTTCTCTGGAGTGAGGAATGCCATCTGGGAAGCTGTGTTCAAGCTTGCTCCCAGGAATATAATCTGTTGGCAGGGTACTAGGTGTGATTTCTTCTCGTTGATGGTGTACCCCAGTGAAGTTAGAAGTCTCTTTACAAATGCCAGGTGCTGTAATTGTAAGTCCTAACTCTCTGCCTGAATCAGGCAATCATCCAAATATGGGAAAATCTGAATATTTCTCTACCTGCAAAATGTAATGGCTGGAGCTAGGCACTTCGTGAATACTCTGGGCACAGTAGATAAGCCACAGGGAAGTGCAGAGAACTGCATGGAGCCTGCCCTGAAGCGTAGGTATTTCCTGCAAGACTCCCTTATTCGGATGTGCAAATAGGCTTCTTTTAAGTCTAGAGTTGCCAGCCAGGCATTCTTGGCTAGCATAGGAAGAAGCTCCTGAAGAGTTAGCATTTTGAATTTTGGAACCACCAGAAAGGTGTTGAGGATAGACAGGTCCAGGATAGGACACCAAGAGTTTTCTTTTCTGGGAACCAGGAACGATCTTGAATAGAAACCTTGTCCCATTTGTTCTGCTGGAATAGGTTGAACAGCCTTGATGCTGAGGGGAAAGAGAGAACTTGTTTTTGGGCCTCCGTCCACTGGTTTTGGGGGGAGGTCTGGCCATCCACTTGGAGATGGGAGAGAGTGGAAGTGTAATCTGTATCCTAGGGAAACTATGTTTAAAACCCATTTGTCTTGGGTAATGAATTCCCAGTTTTTTGCATGCAGGGCGAGCTTTCCTCCTAAAGGTGCAAGTAGTTGAGCAAGGCTTGGAAGAGTTAAGGATAAGTCATTGTGCAATTTTTCCATGGGGGGTGGGGGGTGGCTTACTACTCCCTGCTTTGGAAGTGGGAGCCCCCCACTGTTTAGACCTGTGCATAGCCTGAGACTGAAGTCTTGGTGGTCTGCTGCTCCTGGAGTTGGACTGAGAAGGCCTGGAAGGGACTGGAAAGGACCAGTTCTTTGAAGGCCAGTGCCTACTGAATCTAGGTGGCTGTACTTGTAAGAAATCTTTAACAGTTTGCATAGATTTAGCTTTTTCCTCCATTCTTTTGAGGACTTCTTCTGCTTTGTTGCCAAAAAGGCGGTCTTGGTTTAAGGGTGCATCCAGTAATTTAGCCTTAACATGATCTGGCAAGTTTTGTTCCTTGAGCCAAGCATGCCTTCTAAGTACAGACCCAGTGAAAGTAGCCCTGCAAGATGCTTCTAAAGCATCAAAACCACACTGCAAAGTATGTTTACCAACTTGGTCAGCAGAATGCATTAAGTCTTGTAAATCTTTGAGTTCAGCACAGTCAGGAATCAACATCATTTTCTATTTCAGTAGTCCCATAATATGTTGCTGATACTTTAACATATGAAATTGGCAATTTAAAGCCCTAATGGCCATAGTAGTAGAGGTATATACCTTCTTACCCTATCTGTCTAAAGCCCTAGAATCCCTGTCAGAAGGGGTAGGATTCTTGGCAGTAGTAGCCTTAATGCTTTTGGGTCCTTGGGAAATGGTCTCTGGATCCACAGGAGGATTCTTGATGAGGAATTTGTGAGAGTCAGGTACTCTATAGTACATGTCAGGTTTCCTGGGAGCTGGAGGCAAAGTGTCTGCGGTAAGGCTGGATTCCAGGAAAACATCATCAACAATCTCCAGAACAGGAGGGATATCTACAGGCCTGTGCTGAGGCAGGTTTAAGAATTCCCTAAGTCTCTTTTTGGACTGTGAATAGTCCTGGCTTTCCCAGCGGAAATGTTCCCTAAGGGTATGCAAGGTTTCACCAAAAGAAAAATCCTCTGGAGGGGAAGCAGAGGGAATGGAATCCTCTGCATCAGAATCCTCATAAGTAGATAAGGGTAAATCCTGGTAGTCAGAAGGAATAGAGATATCAGATTCCTGATCAGAAGAATCAGAAGGAAAATCAGTTCTAGGTCTCTTAGAGGGGGGAAGGCTGGCTTCCCCTAATTAAGGTAATAAGGTCTTCAGTCATTCTAATCATTTGTTTTTGAGGTATGTGGGCCTGAGAATGAGCTTTGGTCATCGGTTTTCTAGGCGTAGTGCGAGCTTTAAGCTTGAGGAATTCGGTATTTTTAGCTTGACACGAAGTCGTCGGTTTAATATGAAAATGTGTAGGCCTGAATACACCTTCAGAAGCCAGTGCCTGCACAGCAGCTCCAGACCCATCCAAGGTAGAGACATCTGCAGGTTCCATAGTCAAAGAAGCATCTCACGGCATACCGGACTCTGAATGGGCCTCAGCAGAGGCCTGCGAATCTGTAGAAGTGGGTATCAGGGGCTCCGAAAGCACCTCACTGAGTACCGGCGGAATGGCGACTAGCTTAACGGACGTGCCGGCGGCAGTTTTGGACCTATGCGGTCCGTCTCTCTCTTTATCCTTATGTTTTTTCGGAAGATCGGTAGTTAAATGACTTAAAGCCATTTCGGAGTACGGAGATCGAGAACAAAAGTATTTAGCTACAAAAATAGCCCGAAGATGAATAGTTCAGACGTTGAACAAGGCACAAAACCGACAGCGAGGGAAGTCGTGGTCTGGACTAAACAGGTGACGCAGTAAGAATGAAAACCTCTATGAGGTATTTGCTTTCCACAGGCAAGACAATTATTAATTTTTTCTGACACTGGTTAAAGCAAGAAAAAAAGGATCCCCAACGGGGTACTTATCTCTCTGAAGACTTCAGTTCTGAAACTCGAAAATGAAAATTTCAGGAGTCGGCCGACTGGCACTTGCAAACTGCTTCTGCTTCGGGCACCGCACGGCAAGAAAGAATGATGTAAAGACATCATCCCGCTGATGACCTGAAGTCATGGAAGAAGCGACAGCATCTGACGCAGAAATCCCAAGACTCTGGTATTCAGGCCAGCTGAGGGCTACCTTCAGGCAGATAACCCAAATGTGATGACTGCAACAGTGAAACACGAAGAACATCACTAGGCTATCTTGAAGTAGACATCCCTGACTTTGGAAATGCAGAAATAATCTTAACCAAATTGAAAATAAACCCCAAAAAAACACATTAACATTACTAATGGTTACATCCCACCAGGAAACAATATTCCCACACTAGAAAACATACCTCACTGGGCCTCTAATTCTCTCCCACAACAAACAGTCCCAATGGGTGATTTCAATATTGACTGGCTAGATTGCTCCTCTCTGAATCCAACATCCCATGTTAACCTGTATGGGTTCACCCAACTCATCACATCCCCCACAAGAACGGACAAATCTTCCAAATGCCAGTCAGTCCTTGACTGGATTTTGGTGAACAACCCCTCCTTATCATCTCAGGCAAGTTGTCTTCCTGATGGCCTGAGTGACCATCTAACTACTTTCATTCTACATACCCATACTTAGCAAAATAACCAAACCACCTACCGCACAATTATGAACAAAAAGGCTTTAACCAATATAGATTCATCACCACTCTAAAAAGCTGTAACTGGTATTCTCTCAAACAGCTACCCCCTGATAATGCTGTGAACTCCTTCAATAATATGTTTTTGGATATATCAAATTGCCATGCTCCCCGCAGAACCATTAGAGTGAAAGCTAACTATGCACCTTGGCTAAGTAAAGAATGTAGATCCTTACTCAAAGCTAGAAACAAGGCTTGGAAACAATAACACAAAAACAAAACCCAAATTACAAAACAAACATTCTTAGAACTGCAAAACAAAGCCAAGAAACTTGTAAAGCAGGACAAAATCAGCTACTACCATAACATTCAGAAAAAAAAAACACCAGAATAACCCACAAAAGTTCTGGGCTGTAGTTAATAACATACTTCAACCAGGTAAAGCAACTACCCCCAACTCCAACCTCTAACAGCAACCCTAAATATAGCTACTCAGTTTAATAAATATTTTACAGAAACTATCTTAGCCCTTGCTAATTCACAAAACAACAACTCTGCCCCTGTAGCACCCCAGCAGAGCAACTCCTTCAAAAATTGCCCCAACCAATTTTCATTACAACCAGTGTCTGTAGATAACGTAAAAAACTACTGCAGAAACTAAAACCAACCACCCTTGCCACAGACAGCCACCAAGCCAACTTTCTGCAAACTGCAGCAGAAGAAATAGCATACCCAGTAGCGATACTCCTTAAAAGATCAATATCTGGGGGCATAGTACCTGCTGTCTGGAAGATCTCCAATATATTATACCTATACACAAAGGAGATACTTCCACTGAACTTACTAATTATCGCCCAACTGCCATCCTATTA